>NC_052487.1:12683340-12763575 GCF_009730915.1 Dioscorea cayenensis subsp. rotundata | reverse complement strand
AAAACAAATACATGCAGAATGCGTACTTTTAGACGTTTATCAGCATATAAGGACAAGAGCTCCACCAACATGTATATCATTGAAGAAGCAAGTGATTCACGACGTGAACGTGTGCCCGTTTCCGTTACCCCGATGAAAGTATGGAATTGGGAAGTTATTCAGGTCGAAGACTATAGCAGAGCACTGTAGCAAATACTATTCACAGCCGGCCGAGAAATCAGAGAAACAGAGAATCCACACGGGTATGTGGAAATTATCCACGCCCGTGTGGAAATTCTGCACGGGCGCGTGTAGCGTCCACGCTCGTGGAGTTGCTCGATTCCAGCCCTATTTAAAGCCGATTCAGCCCCGATTTTGGTATTTTTTTCTCCATCTTTTCCCCAACTTGCGAGAGGGCTTCGGCTAGGGTTTTGAGGGATATTGGCTAGGGTTTTGGAGAGGTTCTATGGCTCCAACATCGAGCATCATTTGGAAGAATGTTATTGGGAGAGCTTTCGTCGGCATCGATCCGGCGAGGTGTATCCTAGGCCGGACAAAGGATCGCTTGCGACGAGTAGAGGACTCTCCACAAGACCATCGACATGACCATCGAGGGGGTTTCTTTATGGATTCATTGCTTTTACATTCGATTTCTTTGATTGTACTTAGCTCCATGGAGAGCTAAACCCCTAGTGGGTACTTGGGTGATTGTGAACCCTAGGATGTATTCGTTTCATTGAACTTCTTTATTATGTTTTCAATAAATTGATGTTTATTGTGAGTTCCAACCTTGAATGCTTGATTGTCTGAACATTTCCCATAGAGTGACACTAGGGTTGAGAGTTCTTGTTGGTAACCTTGTGAGTGAGTGACACACCACGAGCGTTAGACAAAGCTAGGTTGGAGAGGGTTGAGAGGGTGAGTCGAGAGGTACAGGAGCGTCCCCTTTCCCCTCCGACGTGATAGATTCTACCTCCGTTCCTTGAGTTATTTGTGGCCATAATAGAGTTAATGGTCTAAGGGATGAACCTTCGCTGGGGCCTAGTTGCGTGTGCAATGGAGTGAAGCGTTGAGGGGATCTTAGTATCTAGGGCTTAATTGTGGCTAGGGACCTTCCGCCTGGACCAAAGGGTTAGGTCTATAATTAGGAAGCGATTTATCACTGGGAATCCCTAGAGCTCATTGCAACTTTATTCGAGTGCGAGGTTGAGAGGTTCTTTAATCTCTCCTCCGGGACATGAATAGAGTTAGGCATAGTTGACCTTAGATTTGGGACTATGTATGTAAGGATTTCCAAGACTCACCATTGCATTGATTAGGAAGCATAATAGAGAGTTCTTGCACTTGAAGCGATTATCCTAGGTGAAGCATCATCCGAGTACCCCATCTTTATCGATTGCCTTACCTCCTCCTTACTTTTGCTCTCTTAGTTGTTGCTTTTAATTGTTGAGAATTGAATCATTGTCACACTTATCATTGTTGATACTCCACATAGCTAAGAATCGAATTAAGTGTCTTTACTCCCTACTCCCTGTGGATTCGACCCCGCTCACCCGGGATTATTACTTCGACAAACCCGTGCACTTGCGGGATATACGCAAGGGGACCTTGTCAGAATCCACCTAGGGTTGTCATTTAGGGCCCAAACTAGGATGGTTTAAAGATGCATTAATGATAGTTGAGACCTAGAGACCTCATGAATAGATTAGCCCCAATCTCTAGGCGACTAACCCTTGTTCCCATACTTATGTCAATCGGAATCTCTTCCGAATCAACACACATATGATCGCATTAAGTTCTAGGAGTTCTCTAATAGGAGTAAACCTACTATCCTTCGGCTTAAACCTAGTAATGGAGGGCTACCAACACCCAATTTCTCTGCGTGAAGGCACAAGTATCCCCTTTCAATCTCTCCTAGATGTAGTACGCGTGAGTAGGTCACATCTACGCATACAACTCATAATAGAATTACAGATTTCTCTTTAAATGTAATTCTAAGCACCAAAGCATGAAAGATTGAATCTAAAACAACCATCAAATTAAATCAAGAACAACATCTCAAGTTCTTACACCAGAATACACCCTAGGGTTCATCCAAATCCAAACACAATAATAAGTTAATCCCTCATGATGAGGGACACTTATACAACATACAAGGAAGACAAAACATAAAAGAAGTAATGAAAACCCCTTCTAGGTCGTGATCCCCTTGAATGGATGAAGCTTTACAAGTTTGTCGATGATGGCTTAGATCTTCACTCCAACTCTTTCTCCTTTGCTCCTCTCCCTCTTGGTGATGATGTGTGCTCATTTCCCACAAGAATCTCTGCTGAAAGATGGCCGAAAGGCCTCAAAGATGTGCAGTGGCGGCGGCCGAAATGGCGAAGGAAAAGTCCCTTGTTCTGCCCTAAAAGTCAGCTTTTATACCCCTCATGGCATACGGGTCATATAGGGGTCGTATGGGGATCATATAGCACTCAAATAATCTAGATTTGTGCTCCATATTGGGTGCATACGGGATCCATATGGCCTTCATACGGCCCCCATACAATGGTGGTAAAAACCTACATTTAGACACTTATAAATACTCTTTATTTTCTTGACACTACTTAGGAGATAGTTGATGAATATGTACAGGAAATGTTTAATACGAACCCTAATAAGTGCTTGTGCGATATGAATGCGAAGAGTTCATTCCTTATGTTGAGCATTACTTTTCTCGGGTTTTTACACTAATATGTGTGTTTTTATGTTACTTTCGTGCAGGTAGGGTTGTGAGGCCGAGTATGAAGGAAAGAAGCCAATGTGGAGCACAATGCACTGATTTTGGAGGAAATCTTGCTAAGGTTCAAACGCGAAGACATAGGTCAGGTGTGAGATGCTAGAGTGTGTGCCAACCTCCTCATATTCTAGTTGGCACATCCATTTGGAGGGGCACAAAGGCAGTCACACTCGAGCATTCTGACTTATGCACATAGAACAAGAGCTCCACCAACTTGCCTATCATTGAAGAAGCAAGTGATCCACGACGTGAATGTCTGCCCGTTTGCGTTACTCCGATGAAAGTATGGATTCGAGAAGCTATTTAGGATGGATACTGTAGCAGAGAAATGCAACAATACGGCAGCAAGTACTGTAGCATAACTGTTCACAGCCGGCCGAGAAAACAGAAGTTCAGAGAATCCACACGGGCGTGTGGAAATTATCCACGGCCATGTGGAAATTCCGCATGGGCGCGTGAAGCATCCACGCCCTTGTAGTCGCCCGATTCCAGCCCTATTTAAAGCTGAATCAACCCCGATTTTAGTATTCTTTTCTCCATCTTTTTCCCAACTTGAGAGAGGGCTTCGGCTAGGGTTTTGAGGGGTATTGGCCAAGGTTTTGGAGAGGTTCTACGGCTCCGACATCATCATTCCTTAGGAAGAAGGTTGGTAGGGGAGCTTCCGTCGAGGCGTATCCTATACCATACGAGGGAATCCTTGGACGATGAGTAGCGGACTTTCCACAAGACCATTAACACGACTATCGAGGGGGTTTCTTTATGGATTCATTGCTTTTACATTTTATTTCTTTGATTATACTTAGCTCCATGGAGAGCTAAACCCCTAGTGGGTACTTGGGTATTTGTGAACCCTAGGATGTATTCGTTTCATTGAATCTCTTTATCATGCTTCCAATTAATTGATGTTTATTGTGAGTTCCATCCTTGAATGCTTGATTGTATGAACATTTCCCCTAGAGTGACACTAGGGTTGAGAGTTCTCGTTGGTAACATTGTGAGTGAGTGACACACCACGAGCGTTAGACAAAGCTAGGTTGGAGAGGGTTGAGAGGGTGAGTCGAGAGGTACAGGAGCGTCCACTTTCCCCTCCGACGTGATAGATTCTACCTTCGTTCCTCGAGTTCTTTGTGGCCATAATAGAGTCAATGGTCTAAGGGATGAACTTCCACTAGGGCTTAGTTGCGCGTGCAACGGAGTGAAGCGTTGAGGTGATCTTAGTATCTAGGGCTTAATCGTGGTTAGGTACCTTCCACCTGGACCAAAGGGCTAGGTCTATAATTAGGAAGAGATTTATCACTTGGAATCCCTAGAGATCATTGCAACTCTATGCGAGTGCGAGGTTGAGAGGTTATCTAAATTCTCCTCCGAGACATGTATAGAGGTAGGCATAGTTGACCTTAGATTTGGGACTATGTAATTATGTATTTCCATGACTCACCATTGCATTGATTAGGAAGCATAATAGAGGGTTCTTGCACTTGAAACAATTATCCTAGGCGGAGCATTATCCGGGTACCCCATCTTTATTGATTGCTTTACCCCCTTCTTTACTTTTGCTCTCTTACTTGTTGTTTTTATTGTTGAGAATTGAATCATTGTCACACTTATCATCATTGATCTTTCACATAGCTAAGAAGCGAATTAAGTATTTTTATTCCCTATTACCTGTGGATTCGATACCCGCTCATCCGGGATTATTACTTTGACAAACCCGTGCACTTGCGGGATATACGCAAGGGGATCTTGTCAAACCCATACGAGGGGTTTGCGAGACCAAGAGGTGGATAATGAAGAAGTAATGGCGCTTGGTCTAGAGGATAAGGTACCATCTACTTCAGGGATTATGAAGAAGGTACTCTGGAAGATGAAGCAGGCGAGCAGACGCCACAGGAAACACCCCAAGGCTGTTGGGGATGTGTGCGAACCGAAAAAGTTGGATGAACTTTTGCTAGGCGGTACCAAGCCTGATAACTCCCCCTCTACATTCCAGAGGCTATGTTCATCATGCTTTCAAGTTATGGGTAAGAGGGCAACCTTCATCTATGAGCCCAGGTGAGGTAAGACAAGGTACATGGCGTTAAACAAGCGCTTCTTGGGTGGCAACCCAAGTTTTTACTATTTTCCTAGTTCTTGGATTAGAGTTTGCATGAGTAAGCATAAGTGTTGATGTCTTGATTGTTAAATGATTTTGCTATGATTTTTCTTCTGGATTTTTGATGTTATCATGTGCTTTATTGTGTTTTGGCGGAAAATTTTGGTCGTTTGAGCTTATTTTCAGTGTTTTCTCTGGGCAAAGTTGCTTTGTAAGGCAGGCTTTGAGTTTATTTATATGTTTAGGAATTTTCGACAGAGCTTGTAGTGTTTTCAAAGTGTCCAGAGAAAACAAACGCCCGTGTGGAATTTCTGTACGGGCGTGCGTTTTCATTTAGAACTCGCCCCTATGAATGACCTTGTGACGGTCCACGCCCCTGTGAAATTTTAGCATGGGCGTGCATTTTCCTATAGAGACTTGCAAATTTATCCCGAGAAAACACTGGGCGTGGACTCGCCCCTGTGGTTAACTCTCTTATAAACGCACGGGCGTGAGTAATTTCCGCACGCCCGTGTGGATCTCTGCAAAGAGTTTCTCCTCCATCCCGAGAAGATATAGGGACGTGCATCTGCCCCTGTGAATTGCCCTGTAAGAATCCATGCTCATGGAAAATTTCTGCACGGGCGTATGGAACACTTAGAGTTTTCTCGGGTTAGACAGAGGAACCACAGGGGCGTGGAGATGCCTCTGTGGGTCTGGCGCGCAGGCGTAGTTAATTTTTGCATGCCCATCTGGTTGCATGCAAAGATAGTGGAGTGTTTCCCTGAGAACGCATAGGGGCATGCATCTGCCCCTGTGGACCTCTCTAATGGAGTCACACGGGTGTGGGTATTTTCCGCACGCCTATGCGGTTGTACAGAACATCTAGAGGTATGAGTTCCTTTTAAAGTCTTGTCATTTCTCTTTATTCTCACACTCCTAATTAATCTGAGAGCACATTTGCACTCTTTCCCGACCTCGTAGCACCATTTTAGAGGGATTTTCACTAGGTTTTCTGGCCGATTCAAAGTTTTATAGTTCAACTCGTCGGTAAACCTATTTCCTTCTTTTCTTCATCAATTCTTGATTTTAATCAATGAAACTGGTTTATATTTCTTTGTTTCCGCAATTAGAAGGGTTATACATGCTTAGAATGAAGTTAGAACTAATAAAATAGTGTATTATTTGGCTTTGTGAGGCGCGGCCGTGCGGATTTCATGCCCCGTGGATCCACACGGGCATGTGGAAATTCAACACGACTGTGTGGTTTTCTGCAGTAATACTTTATGATCTGTTTGATCAATTTTCGTTAAAATTTTGCAGTTATGGCACCTCTGTCAAAGAAGCAAGCTGATATGCGGCCGCATGTGTCATCCCTTGGGCCAGAAAGTATAAGATTCGCTATTCTCGAGCATCAAGTGTATTTTGAGCGGTTATCGAGGTTGAGATTTGGACAATCTCACCTCCTAGACACTATTATACTGTGGGATATACATCACGTGGGTGAGTTAGCAGATGAGGTTGAGAATATCGTTTCAGTGGGTGGTTGGAGGAAGCTACTATTGATTAAGGAGAAAGCCATTCGTGCACTTACTCTTGATATCTGATATTATTTCTTTGAACTTTCTATTATGTTTCTTTAATTGATGTCTTTAATTGAGTTCTAATCTTGAATGTTTGCTGAATGGGTTTTCCATAAAGTGATACTAGGGTTGAGAGCTTACATTGGTAATCCTTGTGAGTGAGTGACACACCATGAGGGTTAGACAAAGCAAGATTGGAGAGGGTTGAGAGGGTGAGTTGAGATGTAGTGGAACGTCCCCTTCCCCCTCCGTTGTGATTTATCCTACTTCCATTTTCCAAGAGCTCTTTGCGGTCACAATAGAATGAAGTCCTAAGAGATGAACTCTACTGGGGCTTAGTAGCACAAGCAATAAAGTGAAGCGTTGAAGTAATCCTTTGTATCTAGGGCTTAATTCTGACTAGGGGTCTTTCGTTTGGACCAAAGGGTTAGATCTATGTTAGGGAACAAGGTTTATCACTTGGAGTCCCTAGAGCTTTAAGCAACTTTGTACAGTGTGAGGTGTTGAGACTGAGCGATTTCTCCGCCAGGGTATAGTGTAGAGTTAGTCACGGTTGACCCTAGGTTTAGGACTATGTATTTTAGGATTTTCACGACTCATTAAGCATCAGTTAGGAGACATAATAGTTGGTTTTGCACTTGAAGCAATAGTCCTAGGGGGGCAATGTCCGGGTGCCCCACTTTCTGTTGATTGCCTTTCCTCTCATTTTTTATAGCGTCTTCCTTTCTTGTTCTTTATATTTCTTTTCATATTGATATTGTTCACACCACTATCGATCCATTTTCACTTTAGTTTAATAGCAATCTTTGTGTTTCTGGTCACTATTCCCTGTGGATATGACTACCCACTCACCACGGTATTATTACTTCGATAAATCTGTGTACTTGCAGTACACACGCAAAGGGCGTTATCAAAACTTTAGAAACAAATTTGAAGTATGTACTCAATCATCATCATAATCACCTGCCTTTTCTTGACTTACTTGTTTAGCTCATCATCGTCATCAATAAATTACATTGATCATAATTGGTTTTATCTTCTTCTTTAACACCCATTATATTAGTATTTGATGGATTTTCTTCCACAGATGCAGCTGTTAAATCAAATCTATGCACCATTTTATGCTCCTCCTCCTCAATAGTAGTTTTATGAAATGTAATGCCAAGCTCTTCATTTTCTTCTCAATGACTCATATTTTCTATTCTCATCAAGTAGATCATACAAATTACTAGATTTAGTCCTCATAGAAATTTGCTAATTAGGGTCTTTAATATCTCTCACATAATAAAATTGTTCAGCTTAAGAAGCAAAGACATATTGTTCATTAGTTTTCAACTTCCGTGACATTAATCATTAAGAAATCCAAACTTGTCAACCTTAATTCAATCATTAATACACATTCCCCTAATAAACCTTAAATACAATAACATTATTTCCCCAAGTTATTGTAAGATATATGTTAACACAATAAAATAATATAAGTGACATGTATTCTCATTCCCTTTATAAGAATTTCACTATTTTGTGATTTTAGTTGCAAATTTCTATCTTTTGTATATATTAAAACTCCAACCATTAATAAAGAAATTTTTGCAGCAATAGACTTTCTTGTGCAGCTCACCAGCAAGACTCAATAATTGATCATTAACCAATTCACTTCCTTTATCATGCAATTGGGTGACCCGATAATCAATAATCATTAAACATTTAAATTATGAATGATTTATAAATAATTAAACTTAATAAGTAAAGACACATCTATGACATTTATATATTTTGGAAACCACTGGTGAACTTTTTTTGGTGTCTTCTTTTAACATTTCTAGGATCCTCTCTGATAGATAAACGATGAAAGAAGAAAATGAATTGCTTTCACTATATTAAACTAGTCCTTATAAATACAATAATAGTGTACACATGAGTATGTACACTTTAGAATATATACATACAAATACAAGGTGTATATACAAGTATTATTATTACTCTAACACTCTCCCTCAAACTCACTGGGGGTCATCAACCGAGAGTTTATCAACTAGAAATTGAAATTGAGAGATAGTATGCGCCTTAGTGAAAAGATCATAAATCTGTTGGTTAGAGGTGATATAAGGAAGAAGAATATTGCCAGCAAGGTAATGATGATGAACAAAGTGAAGAGTGACCTCAAGATGCTTCGTACAACCATGGAATATAGTATTAGCAGTGATTTTGATGGCTCTCTGATTATCATAGTATATAGGAGCGGGGGCATAGATAGAGACACTAAAGTTTATCAAAATCTACGTAATAGAAGAACCTCCTTAGCAATAGAGGACATTGCACCATACTCAGCCTCAGTAGTGGAAAGAGCATAGTATATAATTTCTTGCTTTTCCAAGAAATAAGAGAATCTCCAAGGAAAATGTAGAAACCAGTAGTAGATCATCGATCAGAAGCGTCACCTACCCAATCAACATCACAATATGCGTGCAACTCAAGAGAAGATGTGGCAAAGAAAAGTAAAGATCAACATATAGTGCCATAGAGATAATAAAAAACTCATAAAATGGTAGTATAATGAGTAGAGCGAGGGACACTCACAAACTGACTAAGAACATAAACAACATATACAATATCAGGCCGAGTGATGGTCATGTAAAAGCTCACCATCATAAGAGCAGAGTTGGTGATGCAACTCAATAAGAGTAGTGTGTGGAGATCAGTTATATCAACTCATCAAAAAATATCAGAAATGTACTTCTATTGAGACACTAAGTAACCTCGATAAGAATAAACAACAACAAGACCCAGAAAGTAACAAAGAGGGCCAAGATCTTTCATTTGAAACTTAGTGTGTAACTGTTGTTTCAACGAAAGAATAGTATCAGCATTATCACCAATAATAACCATATCGTCAACAAAAAGAAGAAGAATAGTAAGGCCTCGAGTAGTTTGTTGAGTGAAGAGGTAATATTCATGCTAGCTCTCGGTGAAATTTAGGGCAATAACCACACTATGAAAATTCTTAAACAAGGCACAAGGAGCTTGTTTGATTCCATTGATAGCTCGGCAAAGATAACAAATATGCTGAGAAGGATGAGAGAAACCAGAAGGAGGAATCATATAAACATCCTAAGAAAGATCCCCATGTAAAAAGGCATTGGTCACATCTAACTGATGAAGAGGCTAGTGACAAGCACCAACAATAGCTAAAAGTAGACAAACAATAGTCATCTTGGCCACAGGAGCAAATGTCTCCACATAATCAATGCCATACTCCTAAGTGAAACCACGAGCAACAAGACTCACTTTGTGATGCTCAATACTACCATCGGCTCAAGTCTTGACTCGATAGACCCACCAACAACTGATAGAAGTAATACTAGATGGAAGCAGAACAAGATCCCATGTATGTATGCACTAAAGATCATTAAGTTCCTCTATCATAGCTTATTTCTACTAAGGATGATTTATAGCCTCATGATATGGGTACGGCTCAGAATGAAAATGTGAATAGTAGCAAAAAGGCCTAGAAATCAAGAGAATATGTAGAGGAGAAAGAAAGTGCATATTCAGCAGGAGGACGGTGAGGACGGTTTAGGTAACAACAGGAGACATCAGGGGCATCTTTAGGAGAAAATAGGACAGTGGAGAGAGGAGGTGGATCATTAGATCCATCAACGCACCCAGAAGAAGGAGATGGAGGAATAAAGGAAATGTCCATGAAGATGTTTAGAGAAGGCAGAGAGTTGGCAATGGTGGTGGAATTTGGAAGAACGATGGATAGGAGAGAAGAGGATGTACCAGCGAAAGACTAAAGAAAGGAAAGATTGGGGAATGATGAAGAAAAGTAAGGGGTATCTTCAAGAAAGGTAACATGGCGAGAAATTTAAAGATAGTGAGAACGAGGATCATAGCAGTGATAGTCCTTGTGTTCAAAGCTATAGCCAAGAAAAATACACATGAAAGAATAGGAAGAGAGTTTGTTTCGCTCAACGGTGGCCAAAAGAACGAAGCAAATACAACCAAAAGTGAGAATATGGCCATAAGAAGGAGAAAGTGAATATAAACTCTCATAAGGTGTAATGCTAGAAAGAGTGGAGGTAAGAGCATGATTGATGAGACAGTCGGTGGTAAGAATGGCCTTAGCCCAGAAGGATTGAGGAAAAGAAAAGGAAAAAAGAAGTACACATGCAGTGTCCAGGATATGACGATGCTTGCGCTCAGCGATATTGTTCTAAGCAGGTGTGTAAGGACACGACTGTTGAGGAATAGTGCCATGAGTGCAGAGTTAGCTGCGATAGGGTGTAGAGAGATACTTGCATGCCCTATCAAAGTGATAGATTTTAATGTGTTTCCCAAATTGAGTATATACCATTTGCACAAATTGAGAGTAAATGACAAAAACTTTAAATTGAGAATGTATTAAATAAAGCCAAGTATAACACAAGAAATCATCAATGAAACAAATGTAATAGAAGAACCAACTAAGAAATGAGAGGGGAGCAGCACCCCAAACATCAGAGTGAACAAGTTCCAAAGTAGATTCTGATATAGATTCTTGTGAAGAGAATGGAAGAGCGGTGCGTTTAACGAGTTTGCAACCCATACATGGATGTGAAGAAAGGGAATAAACAAAACCAAGACTACCTGAACTTTTTAAGAGTTTCAGGCGAGAACTAGATAAGTGACCATGGTGACCCTACCAACGATCAAAAGAACACACAAAAATGGCAATGTTAGAAGATGGAAGAATGAGAAGATTAAGATAGTCTAAGTGATAAAGGCTGCCAACTCTAAGCCCGATCCCATTCCTTTATCCATAAGATGGTCCTGCACAGAGTAAGTAGAAGAAGAAAAAGAAATAGTGAGACCATGATCAGTGAGTTGACTAATAGAAAGTTGATTGAGAGCTAAGCCAAGGATATGATGAACGTCAGGAATGTCCAATAAAGTTAACTAAAGACGACAATAGTGCGTGACAGGATGAAGGCTCCCATCTATAGTGCAAACATTAAAAAAGGTGTGAGGTGTAGAAATAGAGACTAGGCTAGAGGGATATGTAGTCATATGATGCGTGACACCAGAATCTAAAATCTAAGAAGAGAAAGACATACTAGAGGCAACAAACATAGTAGAGGAAACACAGGAGGGTAGAGCGCACTGCATAACATGAATCTGTTTAGTAGGCTAAGCAACCTAAGAGAGAAGATCAACAGAGGAAAGAGAACTTGAAGCTAAAAAGAGGCAACATGAGAGGAGGAAGCAGGAGATCAAGGTGGAGGGAGAGACTGTGGTGACTACTATTGCTGTCATTATTGAAGCTTAAGACACTGATTATTCATTTGCCAAAGACATTTGCAGTAATAACAAATAACAGAAGATCTAGAAGAGGTCGGTGAAGTAGGAGCGGGTTATACAAAAAGACTAGAGGGTATCTGAGAGGAGCGTGGAAAGGTTATAGAGAAAACTATGTCTGTAGAGATAAGTTGTGGAAATAGTGTGTTGAGATGGGGCTCCTCAGCAATAACACTACAAATGATATCATCAAATAAGGGAAGAGGGTTCCGATTAAGCAGTTGGTTGTGAATAACCTCAAAATTAGGATGAGGATGCATTTGGAATTTAAAGGAGCACTGTGTTTGTGAGATTAAATACAAGTTTTGCAACATTTTCAAGCCAAACATGTAGACTCCTTAAAATAATCAATCTAACACCATAGGGAATAAATCTCATTGAAATACTCCCTGATGGAATGCTCATATTGTTATACGTGAGTAAAGTATTGCAAAATGGCATACTGACGAGCAGAGCTGGAATGCTCAAGCATACGACTCAAGTGGTCCCACATTATTAAGAAGTAGGAAGATGTCTAATTCATACGAACATCAATCTCGCAAGACTGACAAATAAGAGTCATGGTACAGTGATCAGCAAGTGTCCATGATACATCAGGTGTGGATGGTTGGGGAGATGTGTTGTCAACATAATGAAGTAGATCCATCCGGAGTAAAATAATGTGAGTGGTAGTAAACCATTCTCTCTAATTGAAGCCATTTAATTTGATATCAACTAGAGCGAAGAAATGGGGAGAAGAGGAAAATGATGCCATATTTTTTTTTGGTTTTTTTGTATATATATATAATGATGGGTGCTGTTAAATTGAATAAAGGAGTGGAGAAACAAATGATAGGAAAAGGGCAAAATGTTAGGATTTGAATCATTAAAAAGAAGAAAGGTCATCTGCTTGTTTGGGGAATCAGGGAGACACAATAAGGAAACTGACAAATAAGCTGGAATTGCGTTCCTATCCTGGAATCAAGGAGAATCAACAAGGAAATGGACAAATAAGCTGGAACTGTGTGCCTGTCTATTTGGTCGGGGAATCAAGGAGCTCGTCGGGGGTTGTAAGTGATAAGAGAATCTGGGTATGGAAAAGGTTGTCAAAGTTCGTTAGAGGTTGCAGGCTAAGTCAGAAGCGAGATCATTGCACAGTAGTTGCTGGACAAGCACTCGATTGTTTGCATCGGCTGAGAGGTGGATGAGGAAAAAGAGCAACTGAGAGTTGCTTTGGCAATTGACCTGCGACTAATTTGAGAGTGTGCTGTGTGGGATTATAACGGCAGTTGAGGATACAGCGGCGAGGTAAACAGAGCTTGAAGGCTGATTGGCAAGCGGTTAAAGCTTGCAAGGCTCATCAAAGGACGGGCACAGCTTTGTGGAGAGGTAACAAAGCTCATCGGAGGGCTATCAAATCATGTCAGAGTGTCTCCAGTAAGAAGGAACTGAACAAATGACGTTGTCATCATAGACTAGATTGAACAAGATTCTGGTGTGATCACCCGGCATCTAGTACCATGATAGATAAAAAAATGAAAGAAGAGAATGAATTGCCTTTCGTTATAGAAAACCATCCGATATGAATACAATAATGGCGTACACGTTAGTATGTACACTCATAGATATATACATATAAATATAAGGTATATATACAAGTATTATTATTACTCTAACACTCTCGCTTGAGTTTTCTTTTAAGCATGCTTCACATTGTCAAATTACTTATTCCACAAATTTTTATTTCTTCATAATTTTCTAGCACATATATTTAAGCTCAAGCACATTGAATTCATTAAGCTCAAATTTTTATATTTATTTCCAAATAAAGGCCTACCAGCTCGTGAAAAAACTTGCAACTCCAAACAAGAATGATCATCAATTTTCTTATAGTTTTTTTCATTGTAGTTCAACCTAGTTTTGCTTTCATGCAAATACATGGAAAAAAATGCAGGCATTCTCGCACAATATATGCTTTAGCAATTGATTCTTCTTGAGCATTTTATTACTGATATATGATTTCAGCTTGAGTAAATATCACTCCCTAGGATGCATCCTCTAAAATTTTATTGACCTAGTAAATTTAACCACACCAAAAAGAACGGATTGTTGAATGCTCCATTATGTCCACAAATGAAGGAGGAAATATTTTTGCCAACTGATAAAGCGGTAAAGGAATTGATTTCTCAAGTCTCTCCAAGTAATAAAAATGCAAGATTTTAGCACATAGCTCTTTAAAATAACACAACTTGATTAATACTTGATTAGTAGAGGAATTGTAGTACCTTTCTTAGTGTTTTTCAAAATTTGTATAGTCCTTTCAGTGATCTTTAAGTTAAGTATTCAAATCATCTCAAGATCCACATCAAATCATGATGAAAAATGCTGATGAAATCAAGGCTTCTTATCGAACCTAATTGGACACGAGCAACAGTCGGAGATTGGGAGCTAGTTATGACTAGTTGTTTAAATGTGGATAGTTACCAAATTGGCAAACTAGTTAACAAAATTAGTTGGGATGGTGGAAAAATGTTTTAAAGAAGGAATTTCTAGAAGGTCAGAGCTTATAAATAAATCCATATCTAAATCAATGGGGGGTTTCTTGGAGGTTTAAAGAAGTTGGGTTAAAGAAGTTGAAAAGGATTCCGTTGATGATCAAGCTTGTAGGGATCAAGGCTACAATTTCTACCCAATCCTAGAGTTTACTTTCTTTTTATTCTCCTATGATGAAATTGTATTTTGAACCTTTATCTTGCTAAAATTTTTATCTCATCTTTCGGTAAGTTGCTTTTAGTTAGGGCTTGAACACTTTATGCTAATCTTTCTTTTGAATTTTATATTTAAATGAATAATTTTGAGTTCGTATAATTGAATTTAATGTTTGATTAAATTTGTGATGGTGAATGGATTGATCTACTTTTTAATTTTGAACTTATATAACTCTAGGGAGTGATTTTATTTTTAGTCTTTTACTGAATCTTGTCCCATTAGCCTATGATCATAGATCCTAATTTCGAGGAGTTGATCTTCAATTGGTGTAAGGGAATGCAAGATCATTTTGTATTAATGATCTAGGGATTCAATCTTGGGTTTAAAATTGATTTTGAATTCATTCTAAAGATCTTATCGCATATCTTCAAGTTTTATCAAGACTGCTTGAATATGAGTATGCTATAGCTTGGTAAAAGTAGGAGAGGTTGAATTAGGAATATAATAAGGGAGCTACCTTAAAATCAGAGTTGCCCAGTTATTGGCTCTTAGGTTATAGTTATATTAGAATGAAAGACTAGTTAAACATCTCATCTAACTATTCTAATATATTTTAGTCAATATGGGGTTATTGTTTAGAATAGTTTCTCCTTTAGTCATACTATTGCTTGTTGTTTCCATTTGCCTATTTAACATCAAGTGTTCAAAATTGTATTATCATGCCTTAAATTTATTATTGTTACACTTCTTACATGAACAACAAGTGGCTTTTCCTTCATCACCTTGTCCAAATGCATAATCAAGAAACTTTTTACATTATCAATATTGTGGCAGTATTCTATTAGTTCTATCTATAAAAAAATTATCGATCACCATTGTCCTACAACACAAATTAACTAAAATTAAAAAATCATAAAATTAATTCCAAGCATAATTTCAATATTTTTACTCACAATAAATTTAGGGAAAATTAATGTTTACACCTCATGAATTTCAAATTTTCCCAAACACCACCTACAAGTTTTGAATACCCTGGACATCTCTTCCATTATTATTTCACTTGCTTTTTGACCCCTATAGGTCACTCGGCATTGTCCATGTTGTGAAATTCCTTCTTTACCCTTGAAATTGGTGGGGAAAACCCGCCCAATCACCTTATGTCACACATTTTTGCATACCTTTGTGCATTATTTTTGCATTCATTTTCTCAAACAAAGTTTGGAAGACTTATCACTATGGATTGTTAGAGTTTTCAATTCCTCCCTATTTGGTCCGTTAGATTCGAGTTCTGTCGGTCGCCTAATAAGGGGAGAATTTCTTCCTTGCCCTCACATTGATCATCCTACGAGATAGAGTAACAATTAATAAAAATGAAGGTTTATTATGAAGAGTTTTTGTGCTACTGCTAGATACAACGGGGAAGGACGAGTGCTAGTGTTCACGGTGCTAACTTCCTGGGAATCAGTGTTAGCAGAGATATGCGAGCAATAGGGTCTCGATGTTACCCGTGCCAGGGTGAAGTTTGTCACACCAGATGTATATAAAACGGTTTGTCCGAAAGAAAACGAGGTTGAATTCCAGTGCATGTGTCACATAAACTCCCTCTTCAACTGCGCTGCAATCAATCTAGTTGTTGAGACAAATGATGTGCCATTGTGGCATCCTAGTGAAAATGATTTCTTCTCATTGTAAAGTTCTTCTCCTTTATGTTTTATGTTTACATAGCCGTAGAAGTTAATTATTGCTTAATTATCCCAGTTCCCACTTAAAAGTATATGTTTTCGCTTAATTAATCTAGTTTCAACATAAAAAATATGTTTTCGCATAAACAAAGCAAAACCATAAGTTTTGCTTTGTTATCATTTCTCATCCCAATTTCCATTTAATGTTATTTAGTTTCCCTTTAAAAATGTTCTTTTCAGCTTAAGTTTTTTTTGTTTCCTTTTAAAATATTATTTTTCTATTTAAAGTTTCTAGTTTCCGTTTAAATTTTATGTTTCCACTTAAAATATTGATGTTTTCCATTTAAACTGAAGTGGTGCAAGGAATTCAGATCGTGCGAGCGTATCCGTTCCACCTCATGGCAACCCTAATAGCGTGGCATGACTTCCTTCCTTGTAAGATCAATCTGAGGTGTTGTTGTTGGATATTGGACAACATTTTCTAAGCTTTGACCATTTCAGAGACGCACTTGAAAATTTTACAATCAAATGGAATTTTGACTTCGAATTCATAAAGAATGAAAAACACCAGTTGACTATAGAATGCACAGTCATTCGTTGTCTATGGCGCCTACATGCTTCAAATGAATATAATAAGAATACTTTTAGAATCAAGACAATGCACCCAGTGCACACTTATGGTGGTGGAATTGGATTGGTGGCACATCCGGAAGCGTCCAAAAAATGGGTAAGCACACGAGTCATTCAAAAGCTTAAGGACCAGTCCTTGTATAAGGCCATCGACATTCAGAAGGACATGTTACGGGAACATGGTGTCCACATTCCATACAAGCAAGCTTGGTATGATAAAGAGTATGCCTAGGTGATCCTCGACGGCAGTGACATCTCCAACAACAATCTGTTGCTTTGGTATTTGAATGTTGATTTTATTTAACGCTTAAAAATGGTTCTTATCCTTTAAAATTGTTTGTTTCTGATTAAATAATGTTGTTTATGTTTAACTATAAAGGTAATTACTTAATGTCCTTTTTAACATTTAAAAATGTTTATTTTTGATTAAATTTCAATGTCTTAGCTTAACAGGATTTAAGTATATTTGTTCTATATTATGCACCCGTCGTGAGCAAGTGAACAAATGGGAGACCTACTTATGCCCCGACATACATTCGAAGGTAGAGATCTTTATTGCGGAAAACCGAAATCTTTATGTTGGTCATTGTGTCGATGATCTTTATGAAGTGATTGACCAGTGCAGCAACTCCGTGGATCTATCGGGTAAAATGTGGTGATACCGCAAGTGGCAAGTTTATGGTATCCCGTACAAAAGCGCTTGTACTGCAATAAAGCAGATAGACACCAACGTTTATCGATTTATTAGCGGCTACTTCACCATCGACAATTACAAATTTGCGTATAATGAAGCTATTTTCTTTATACCTAACCATGATAAGCCTACTGATGAGAATTGATAAATGTGTTTGCGTTTTCTTGTCATGAGAAGGCAACCTGTGCGACCTAGATGGAAGAAGATCAAGTCGCAAGCATCCGAGGTCTATGAGTTACGTTGTAGCCACTGCCACGCGTCCGGTCACAATCGTAGATCTTGCAATGAAACTGTTGCTGACTAGGCATTATAAATAAACACGAATTTAAATAGCAACAATCTTATTTACATGTCAATCTTTGATCTTTAAATAGAGACTTTGATATTTAACTAGCAACAGTTATGTTTAAGCACTGAAAGTTAAACAAAAACAATGATTTTTAAATAGAGACCACACTATTTTCAACGTAAACATAAAATTTAAATAGAAACATTGAAAGTTAAACAAAGATATGTAAGCATACCTAGGTAGTCAGAACTGGACCGGGCCTTTAAACCGGAGAAGACCAAGGTTCAAGGGTCAAATGTCCGACCGCGGTCGAGCTGGGTCGAACCGGATTTAATAAATTAAAATATAAAATAAATAAAATTAAATTAAATATTACATTAATTTTTAAATCAAATAACCTATACAATATCACTGATTAAAAAATATATAAAAAAAGAAAAAAAATCCAAGAAATTGGAAATAGATCTGTTGGAAGAGAGAGATGGGAAGGTTGAGATTGAAAGAGAAAGGCTTTTTCTTATTCATCATCAGCATCATCTATTCACCATCCACCTTCTTCTCCACGTGATCGGTGCCAATGCGGCCATATGCCAGAACTGATCCGGCGCCATAGCTGAAGGTATCAAACATGCTAATCCATTTGCTCTTCCATGGATCACAAATCTCGGCGGTGTACCGCACCCATGGTCATTTTCGAATGCCGCGATAGTGGTTGATCTCCTTCAGTGGCTTTGTATTAAAAGCAACGCTGGTGTCACCGGTGGTGCGCCTGTGCCGTGTTTTATGAGTGGGAGAGGATGGACAGTATTGGATGGCTTCGCCGCTTCGGTGTTGGGTCACGGGAGGAGAAGGCGGCAAGAAGCCGTATTAGTTTTTTTTCCTGAATGTTGAAACCATATGAACTGGACTAGTTCATCCGGTTTATGGTTGAACCGGCCGGTTCATCCGGTTCAAGGCCGGTTTTATATTCCCCCGGTTTTGTATATTGAACCGGACCGGACTATTCTCAGGGTCCGGTCCAACCTAGTTTTGACTACCCAGAAGCATACATACAAACATTAAACAAACACAAGTAAATTTACATAACAAACCTTGCCATGCCAATGGAAAAGAATGAATAGAATTTAAATTATAATGACAAAACTGTGTTGCATTTCAAAACAATATTAATTCTATTTCCCCTTAGTCAAAGAATCACCTGTCTCAGTGGTACCAGCTATGCTCTGAGAATAGCTTGTGTGTTAGTGATAAGTGTCTAAATGTAGATGTTTTCATGTATATATCATATTCACTTTGCATGTATTTTGTGAGGTTTAATGCCCATTTTGCGATTAATCATCTATTATTTGCTTTGTAGGGCATAAGGAAGCCATGGAGAACAAGAAGATATCATTTGGGCAAAAAAAGAAGAAAACAGAAATTTCATACTACCCCCATACTACCCAGTATGGCGGCCGTATGCGCTGTAGCAGCGGAATGATTTGGAGGGTCTGCCCAGATTTCCATACTACCCAATATGGGGGCCGTATGCACCACGTATGGATCATGAATCTAGGGTTTTTGAGTGCTATACGACCCCCATATGACCCGTATGCCTCGGAGGATATAAATACCAACTTTTAGGGCAGAACTAGGACTTTTTGTTGGACCTTTTCTTGGCCGATTTTGGGGAGATCACTTGGGAGATTTTGGGCGATCTTAGGAAGGAGAAAAGGGCAAGGAAGCTAGAAGATCATTCAAGCCAAGGTCCAAGACTCTCAAGGCAAGAAGGCAACATCATTCAAGGGGACATCTACCACGATTTGAAGGAAGGAGACCCACAGCAAGAGGAAGTGTCATTTGGCACTCCTTTTGCGGGGAAAGCATCATTCGGCACATTCTTCACCTTCTCCTCCACCATTTCATCTAGGGAGTGTCATTTATGATTTTGTTTCATGTTTTTCTTGTTTGTATTGCTTGTTGTGGGATGATGACACACTAGACCCCCAAGGCCACCGGGTGTTGGTGAACCTTGGGGGGTTTTATCATGTATATTGGATGATAACTTGTTAATTCTATGCTTGGGTAATTTTGAGATTTAATCCATTATTTTCATGCTAAGTGCTACACTAAGGAGAAATCCGTAGCTCTTTTATGAGTGATGCATGTAGATGTGACTTGCTCGCATGTATTAGATCATGAATGGATTAGAAGGGGATACTTGTATCATCATGCCAAGAAATCGGGTGTTTGGTAGCCCTCCATGTAGGTTTAATCCGAAGAAGAGTAGGTTTAATCCTAAGTGAGATTTCCTCGTACTCAATGCAATTGTAGGAATGTAGATTTGGAAGAAATTCCTATCGATGTTCGTATGGTATTAGGGTTCAATCGCCAAGAAATTGGGGTTGTTCTAATCTTGGAATCTCATGGTCCATTTTACCCTTGCATCTTTAGATCATCATCCATGTTGCATGATAACCCCTCAAGGGGATCCTCATCCATAGGCCTTTGCATCTCATTAATTTTCTTGGTTGCTTATTGCTTGTTCTCTCTAATTTGGTCATAATCTCGTTTTAGCTTTAATTACATTTAGTAGAGTAAAAATCCATCACTTGAGATCTTAGGCTAGATAATAGCTTGAGAAGGAGTAATAGGAGATCCTTAGCCCCGTGGAATACGATCCTCGCGTCTTCATGCGAGGTATTACTTGGCGATCCGGTACACTTATGGGGAACACTAAGTTCTATCCTTCAATAGACTCTTAAGAACTTCTAAGTCTTGTTGAGCTAATCCTAGTTTTGCGTCATGTAGAGTACTCTGAATATGTGATCTAGGGTGAATGTAAAAAAAATGAGTCTATGTCAGTATTCCTCTGCTTCTGAAGCATGAATGCGTCTATGTAGACTGTAATCGAGTAGTTGGGTGGCTCTTGTGCCTAACCAGCATGTGCACCATCCAGAAAGATTTCAAGATGATGTTGGTGCAGTCTACGTTAGTCGGACTCGAGAAAAAGAAAAGAAAAGAAATGAATGATGAAATGAAAATCAAAACTCTAGTGATCTATGTGAGTACCTACCAAAGGTTTTGCGATGAAAGTGGATTTAGTTTCGAGCTATAGATTTAGAAGGATCTTACTTGGCCATTGAAGAAGCACTTAGTAGTTTAAGACTTAGTATTCTTTGTAAGTGGAGTGATTAGCATCTAGAGCTGTACTGATTGAAGTCCTTAGGCTAGACCAGATCAGGGCATATGAGATATAAGATTCACTTACAAGGCACAGACATATAAGGGGTGAGACAGGATATTTTTATTATGCTTATTGACTATGACTCAACATCTATGTATCATTGTCCATTGCTTTTGGAGTCTTATATTTACTTGATGCCAGAGGTAATGCATTTAGCCACTTCTCAGTCTTTTTGTTTTTCATGAGTTGATTGCTTGGGGACAAGCAACGCTTAAGTGTGGGGATATTTGATAAATGTCTAAATGTAGATGTTTTCATGTATATATCGTATTCACATTGCATGTATTTTGTGAGGTTTAATGCCCTTTTTGCGCTTAATCGTCTATTATTTGCTTTGTAGGGCATAAGGAAGCCATGGAGAACAAGAAGATATCATTTGGGCGAAAAGAGAAGAAAACAGGAATTTCATAGTACCCCTATACTACCCAGTATGAGGCTGTATGCACTGTAGCAGCAGAATGATTTGGAGGGTCTGCCCAGATTTCCATACTACCCAGTATGTGGACCGTATGCAACCCGTATGGATCACGAATCTAGGGTTTTTGAGTGCTATACGACCCCCATATGACACTCATACGACCCGTATGCCTCGGGGGGTATAAATACCAACTTTTAGGGCAGAACTAGGACTTTTTGTTGGATCTTTTCTTAGCCGATTTTTGGGAGATCACTTGGGAGATTTTGGGCGATCTTGGGAAGGAGAAAAGGGCAAGGAAGCTAGAAGATCATTCAAGCCAAGGTCCAAGACTCTCAAGGCAAGAAGGCAACATCATTCAAGGGGACTTCTACCACGATTTGAAGGAAGGAGACCCGCGGCTAGAGGAAGCGTCATTTGCCACTCCTTTGGTGGGGAAAGCATCATTCGGCACATTCTTCATCTTCTCCTCCACCATTTCATCTAGGGACTGTCATTTATGCTTTTGTTTCACGTTTTGCTTGTTTGTATTGCTTGTTGTGGGATGATGACACACTAGACCCCCAAGGCCACCGGGTGTTGGTGAACCTTGGGGGGTTTTATCATGTATATTGGATGATAACTTGTTAATTCTATGCTTGGGTAATTTTGAGATTTAATCCATTATTTTCATGCTAAGTGCTACACTAAGGAGAAATCCGTAGCTCTTTTATGAGTGATGCATGTAGATGTGACTTGCTCGCATGTATTAGATCATGAATGGATTAGAAGGGGATACTTGTATCATCATGCCAAGAAATCGGGTGTTTGGTAGCCCTCCATGTAGGTTTAATCCGAAGAAGAGTAGGTTTAATCCTAAGTGAGATTTCCTCGTACTCAATGCAATTGTAGGAATGTAGATTTGGAAGAAATTCCTATCGATGTTCGTATGGTATTAGGGTTCAATCGCCAAGAAATTGGGGTTGTTCTAATCTTGGAATCTCATGGTCCATTTTACCCTTGCATCTTTAGATCATCATCCATGTTGCATGATAACCCCTCAAGGGGATCCTCATCCATAGGCCTTTGCATCTCATTAATTTTCTTGGTTGCTTATTGCTTGTTCTCTCTAATTTGGTCATAATCTCGTTTTAGCTTTAATTACATTTAGTAGAGTAAAAATCCATCACTTGAGATCTTAGGCTAGATAATAGCTTGAGAAGGAGTAATAGGAGATCCTTAGCCCCGTGGAATACGATCCTCGCGTCTTCATGCGAGGTATTACTTGGCGATCCGGTACACTTATGGGGAACACTAAGTTCTATCCTTCAATAGACTCTTAAGAACTTCTAAGTCTTGTTGAGCTAATCCTAGTTTTGCGTCATGTAGAGTACTCTGAATATGTGATCTAGGGTGAATGTAAAAAAAATGAGTCTATGTCAGTATTCCTCTGCTTCTGAAGCATGAATGCGTCTATGTAGACTGTAATCGAGTAGTTGGGTGGCTCTTGTGCCTAACCAGCATGTGCACCATCCAGAAAGATTTCAAGATGATGTTGGTGCAGTCTACGTTAGTCGGACTCGAGAAAAAGAAAAGAAAAGAAATGAATGATGAAATGAAAATCAAAACTCTAGTGATCTATGTGAGTACCTACCAAAGGTTTTGCGATGAAAGTGGATTTAGTTTCGAGCTATAGATTTAGAAGGATCTTACTTGGCCATTGAAGAAGCACTTAGTAGTTTAAGACTTAGTATTCTTTGTAAGTGGAGTGATTAGCATCTAGAGCTGTACTGATTGAAGTCCTTAGGCTAGACCAGATCAGGGCATATGAGATATAAGATTCACTTACAAGGCACAGACATATAAGGGGTGAGACAGGATATTTTTATTATGCTTATTGACTATGACTCAACATCTATGTATCATTGTCCATTGCTTTTGGAGTCTTATATTTACTTGATGCCAGAGGTAATGCATTTAGCCACTTCTCAGTCTTTTTGTTTTTCATGAGTTGATTGCTTGGGGACAAGCAACGCTTAAGTGTGGGGATATTTGATAAATGTCTAAATGTAGATGTTTTCATGTATATATCGTATTCACATTGCATGTATTTTGTGAGGTTTAATGCCCTTTTTGCGCTTAATCGTCTATTATTTGCTTTGTAGGGCATAAGGAAGCCATGGAGAACAAGAAGATATCATTTGGGCGAAAAGAGAAGAAAACAGGAATTTCATAGTACCCCTATACTACCCAGTATGAGGCTGTATGCACTGTAGCAGCAGAATGATTTGGAGGGTCTGCCCAGATTTCCATACTACCCAGTATGTGGACCGTATGCAACCCGTATGGATCACGAATCTAGGGTTTTTGAGTGCTATACGACCCCCATATGACACTCATACGACCCGTATGCCTCGGGGGGTATAAATACCAACTTTTAGGGCAGAACTAGGACTTTTTGTTGGATCTTTTCTTAGCCGATTTTTGGGAGATCACTTGGGAGATTTTGGGCGATCTTGGGAAGGAGAAAAGGGCAAGGAAGCTAGAAGATCATTCAAGCCAAGGTCCAAGACTCTCAAGGCAAGAAGGCAACATCATTCAAGGGGACTTCTACCACGATTTGAAGGAAGGAGACCCGCGGCTAGAGGAAGCGTCATTTGCCACTCCTTTGGTGGGGAAAGCATCATTCGGCACATTCTTCATCTTCTCCTCCACCATTTCATCTAGGGACTGTCATTTATGCTTTTGTTTCACGTTTTGCTTGTTTGTATTGCTTGTTGTGGGATGATGACACACTAGACCCCCAAGGCCACCGGGTGTTGGTGAACCTTGGGGGGTTTTATCATGTATGTTGGATGATAACTTGTTAATTCCATGCTTGGGTAATTTTGAGATTTAATCCATTGTTTTCATGCTAAGTGCTACACTAAGGAGAAATCCGTAGCTCTTTTATGAGTGATGCATGTAGATGTGACTTGCTCGCATGTATTAGATCATGAATGGATTAGAAGGGGATGCTTGTATCATCATGCCGAGAAATCGGGTGTTTGGTAGCCCTCCATGTAGGTTTAATCCGAAGAAGAGTAGGTTTAATCCTAAGTGAGATTTCCTCATACTCAATGCAATCGTAGGAATGTAGATTTGGAAGAAATTCCTATCTATGTTCATATGGGATTAGGGTTCAATCGCCGAGAAATTGGGGTTGTTCTAATCTTGGAATCTCATGGTCCATTTTACCCTTGCATCTTTAGATCATCATCCATGTTGCATGATAACCCCTCAAGGGGATCCTCATCCATAGGCCTTTGCATCTCATTGATTTTTTTGCTTGCTTATTGCTTGTTCTCTCTAATTTGATCATAATCTCGTTTTAGCTTTAATTACATTTAGTAGAGTAAAAATCCATCACTTGAG
This sequence comes from Dioscorea cayenensis subsp. rotundata, assembly GCF_009730915.1. Classification (NCBI taxonomy): domain Eukaryota; kingdom Viridiplantae; phylum Streptophyta; class Magnoliopsida; order Dioscoreales; family Dioscoreaceae; genus Dioscorea; species Dioscorea cayenensis. The sequence goes on along the minus strand of NC_052487.1, from coordinate 12,738,806 downwards.
ATCTTAGGCTAGATAATAGCTTGAGAAGGAGTAATAGGAGATCCTTAGCCCTGTGGAATACTATACTCGCGTCTTCACGCGAGGTATTACTTGGCGATCCTGTACACTTGCGCGGAAGCAATCAATTAGTAATACGAAGTATTCTTTTATTACAATGAGCATTACTTTTATCAGGTTTTAGCGCTAATACATATGTATTTGTGATATGTTCGTGCATGTAGGTTTGTGAAGCTAAGTATTAAGAAAAAAAGACCAAGTAGATCGTAAATGCACTATTTGGTGGAATCTTGGAAGGAACAAACACGAAGACACAAGTTATGTTCGAAGATACATGAATGTGTGCCAACCTTCATGTATTCAAGAAATTAAAATGAGTTGGAGGGGCACGAAGGCAGTTGCATTTGAGTATCCTGACTTGTGCATGGATAGTAAGATCTTCACTAATGAGGCTTTTTATTGAAGAGGCGTCGTGTTCTACGGCATAGACGTGTCCCCGTTTATGTTGCCTTGATGAAAAGTGTGGAATCAGGAGTGTTTTGGCGGGGGTACTGTAGCAGTAATTGTAGCAAATTACTGTATTAATGTATTGTAGTAGTTACTGTTCAAAGCCGGCCGAAAATAAGGATTCCATAGAATCCACATGGGCATATGGAAATTCCACATGCCCGTGTGAAAATTCCATAGTGGCATTTGCGAAATCCATAGGCCTATGTGGATACCTGATTCCAGCATTATTTAAGCCGCGATTCAGGCCGATTTTGGGGGGCCATCCTTCATCATTCTCTCCAACTTTTCTCTATCTTTTGGCAGGCCGTCGGCTAGGGTTTAGAGAGGCTTTTGACAAGTCTTCTGAGTGGTTCTATGGATTCGACACCGTCTTCTCTTGGAAGAAGGTTATTGGGTCGGCATCAATCCGGCAAGGTGTGCACTAGGCAGGACAAGGGGACCTTTGGAGAATAAGAGGCTACTCCACAAGACCATCGACACAAATACCGAGGGGGTTTTCCTATGGATTACTTGTTTTTACTTTTGATTTCATTATTGATTGTATCTTGCTCCATGGAGAGCTAAATCCCCAAGTGGGTACCTCAATTTTGTAAACCCTAGGATGTTTTTGTTTCATTGACCTTTTATTATGCTTTCGTTAAATTGATGTCTGTAATTGAGTTCTAATCTTGAATGCTTATTGAATGATTTCTCTCTTAAAGTGATACTAGGGTTGAGAGACCATCTTGGTAACCTTTGTGGATGACTGACACACTATGAGGGTTAGACAAAGCAAGGTTGGAGAGGGTCGAGTGGTAGCGGAGCATCCCCTTTCCTTTCCAATATGATTTATCCTACCTCCACGTTCCAAGGGTTCTTTGCGGTCATAGTAGAGTGAAGGACTAAGGGATAAGCTCCGTTTGGGCTTAGTTGCGCGAGCAATAGAGTGAAGCGTTGAAGTGACTTTAGCACCTGAGGCTTAATTGTGATTAGGAATATTTCGCCTGGACCAAAGGGTTAGATCTACACATAGAAATAGGGTTTATCACCTGGAATCTTTAGAATGTCTTGTAATTTTACACAGTGTGAGGTGTTGAGACTGTTTGATTTCTCCACTGAGGCATAATGTAAAGTTAGTCACGGTTGAGCTTCGGTTTGGGACTGTGTATTTAAGGATATCCATGACTCATTAAGCATCAATTAGGAGACATAATAGTTGGTCTTGTACTTGAAACATTAGTCCTAGGGGAGCATTGTCTGAGTACCACACTTCTATCGATTTCCTTTCCTCTTCTTTATTGGTGCCTCTAATTCTTATTTCTTTTATTTCTGTTTACATTACATTTCATCAACATAATCATTGTTCATCTTCACTTGGTTAAGTAGCAATCTTAGTATATTTATTACCTACTCCTTGTGGATACGATACCCCACTTACCTGGGATTTATTATTTCGATAAACCCGTGCACTTGCGGGTAATACGCAAGGGGTGTTGTCAAGTTTTCGGTGCCATTGCCGGGGAATAGGCATTTAGAAATACTTTGCACTTTGTTATCTTAGCCATTCATATATTCATTTTATTTTATATTTCCTTATTCTATCACAATTCTAATTTATTTTCTTTCTTTTGGTGCAACACTAAGTTATGCCCCGAGGTAACCATTCGAATTTCATTGAAGGTGATCCTGAACTTGAACGTACACCCAAAAGAAGGGGTAAAGAACCTGTGTAAGAACCATCCAATCAAGCTGAAATAGAAGTTGAAGGGTCAGACAATATGGAAGAGCAGAATGAACAAAAGAGAACACTTTCTGACTATGCCAGAATCTCAATTTTGGGCACACAATCTGGCATTGTGCGGCCCCTGATTACAGCTCAAAATTTTTAGCTAAAGCCAACATTCATCCAGATGATACAGCAGTCAGCACAGTTTAATGGTTTGGCCGGTGAGGATCCTAACAACCACATAGAGAACTTTTCAAAGGTATATGACATACTTAAGATCAATGGAGTTACAGATGATACTATCAGATTCAGGGTCTTCCCATTTTCCTTGAATGGGAGAGCAAAGCAGTGGCTATCCTCATTACCTAGAGCATCAATCACTACATGGGAGAAGATGGTGGAAGTTTTTCTTGCTCGATATTTTCCTCCCGAAAAATCTGCAAAACATAGGAATGAGATTTCTACCTTCGCGCAAATGGAATTGGAGTCTCTATTTGAAACATGAGAAAGGTTCAAGAAACTCTTGCGAAAATGTCCTCAACATGGGGTTCTAGAGTGGATGATCATTCAGACTTTTTACAATGGTTTGAACCCAAGTACAAGACATTTACTTGATGTAGCAGCAGGAGGTACCTTAGGTAGCAAAACCAGCGGAGAAGCCCGGCACTTAATTGAAGAAATGGGTTTGAATGGCTATCAATGGAATACAAGGGAGAAGATGAAAGTGGGTGGCATCCATGAGATTGATGCGGTTACATTGTTGGTGGCCCAAGGGAAGGAATTGAGTAAGAAGTTAGACACTCTAACTTGTCCTAGATTTGTGAGCGTAACGAGTTGTGATGGATGTGGAGGGGGACATGCCTCGTCTGATTGCCCGATGCCATTGGTGGTACATCCTTCGTTGAGCAAGTTAGCTCTGTGGGTAATGCAATGAGAAACCAAGGTAATCCTTATAGCAACACCTACAATCTGGGTTAGAGGAACCACCCAAATTTTGTATGGAACAACCAAGGGCAATAAAAGGCCACAGCACCACCAGGTTTCCAACAACAAGCCCCGAACATGGAGAACCGAGTTTTAGGCTTGCAAACCTGGATGAGCGACTTAGAGAAAGCTTTGACTAGATTTGTGCAATCATCAGATACATGGTTTTGATTGGTCAAGGCTACACTTCACAACCACATTGCTTCATTGTACAATTTAGAAAATCAAGTGGGGCAAATTGTGAAGTCTTTATCCGAGAGACCACAAGGAAGCTCGTCGAGTAACACCGAGACTAACCCGAGAAAACATGTGAAGGTGATCACTTTGAAAAGTGGTCATGAGGTGGAGTGTAGGCTTCCTAGTGAGAAGACCAATGTTGAAGCACTCTAGGTCATGGAGGTTGAGGAGAGAGCTAACAAAGAGAAAGAGGTGGCACCCCTACCTTACAAGCCAAGAATCCCTTCTCCTTCAAGATTGAAGAACGACTAAAATGATGAGCAATACAAGAAGTTTTTGGGTCTATTCAAACAATTGCACATCAACATTCCTTTTGTGGAGCTGTGACAAGATCACCTTGCGTATATCCCGCAAGTGCACGGGTTTGTCGAAGTAATAATCCCGGGTGAGCGGGTATCGAATCCACAGGGAGTAGGGAGTAAAGACACTTAATTTGATTCTTAGAAATGTGGAATATCAACAATGATAAGTGTGATAATGATTCAACTCTCAACAATTAAAAGCAACAAGTAAGAGAGCAAAAGTAAGGAGGAGGTAAGGCAATCGATAAAGATGGGGTACTCGGATGATGCTTCACCTAGGATAATCGCTTCAAGTGCAAGAACTCTCTATTATGCTTCCTAATCAATGTAATGGTGAGTTGTGGAAATCCTTACATACATAGTCCCAAATCTAAGGTCAACTATGCCTAACTCTATTCATGTCCCAGAGGAGAGATTAAATAACCTCACAACCTCGCACTTGAATAAAGTTGCAATGAGCTCTAGGGAATCCAGGTGATAAATCTCTTCCTAATTATAGACCTAATCCTTTGGTCCAGGCGGAAGGTCCCTAACCACAATTATGCCCTAGATACTAAGATCCCCTCAACGCTTCACTCCGTTGCACGCGCAACTAAGCCCCAGCAGAGATTCATCACTTAGACCATTCACTCTATTATGGCCACAAAGAACTCGAGAAATGGAGGTAGAATCTATCACGTCGGAGGGGAAAGGGGACGCTCCTGTACCTCTTGACTCACCCTCTCAACCCTCTCCAACCTAGCTTTGTATAACGCTCGTGGTGTGTCACTCACTCACAAGGTTACCAATAATAACTCTCAACCCTAGTGTCACTCTAGGGGAAATATTCATACAATCAAGCATTCGAGGTTGGAACTCACAATAAACATCAATTTATTGAAAGCATAATAAAGAAGTTCAATGAAACGAATATATCCTAGGGTTCACAATCACCCAAGTACCCACTAGGGGTTTAGCTCTCCATGGAGCTAAGTACAATCAAAGAAATCGAATGTAAAAGCAATGAATCCATAAAGAAACCCCCTCGATGGTCATGTCAATGGTCTTGTGGAGAGTCCTCTACTCGTCATAAGGGATCCTTTGTCCGGCCTAGGATACACCTCGCCGGATCGGTGCCGACGAAATCTCTCCCAATAACCTTCTTCCAAATGACGCGCGATGTCGGAGCCATAGAACCTCTCCAAAAACCCAGCTAATATCCCTCGAAACCCTAGCCGAAGCCCTCTCGCAAGTTGGGGAAAAGATGGAGAAAAGAATACCAAAATCGGGGCTGAATCGGCTTTAAATACGGCTAGAATCGGGCGACTCCATGGGCGTGGACGGTACACGCGCCCGTGCAGAATTTCCACACGGCCGTGGATGATTTCCACACGCCCGTATGGATTCTCTGTTTCTCTGATTTCTCGGCCGGCTGTGAACAGTGCTGCTATAGTACATGCTATAGTGTTGCTACAGTGCTCTGCTGCAGTCTTCAACCTGAATAACTTCCCAATTCCATATTTTCATCGGGGTAACGCAAACGGGCACACGTTTACGTCGTGAATCACTTGCTTCTTCAATGATATACATGTTGGTGGAGCTCTTGTTCTTATGTGCATAAATCGGAATGCTCGAGTGTGACTGCCTTTGTGCCCCTCCAAATGGATGTGCTCACTCGAATGCAAGGAGGTTGGCACACACTCTAGCATCTCACACCTGACCTATGTCTTCGCGTTTGAACCTTAGCAAGATTTTCTCCAAAATAGGTGCATTATGATCCACATTGGCCTATTTCCTTCATACTCGACCTCACAACCCTACCTGTATAAAAGTAACATAAAAACACACATATTAGTGTAAAAACCTGAGAAAAGTAATGCTCAACATAAGGAATGAACACTTCCCATTCATATCGCACAAGCACTTATCAAGGCGTTGTCTTAAATACCTCGATATGCCAAGTTCTTGAAGGATCTTTTGACCAACAAAAGGAAATTCGAGGAGAGTGCATCAGTGATCTTAGATGTCTCTTGTTTGGCGGTGTTGCAAAAGAATATACCGAACAAGAGGAAAGACCCTGGAAGCTTTGTGATTCCGTGCAACATTGGCAATTTGGGTGAAGAGATGGCTTTGACGGATTCAGGGGCAAGTATCAACGTCATGCCATACTATTTCTTTTAGAAGCTAGGGTTGGGAGAGCCTAGACCTACTCGGATGACATTACAATTGGTGGACCGAATGGTGAGGCATCCAAGGGGTATCATTAAAGTCATGCTGTCTAGGTGGACATGTACATATTTCCTGTAGACTTCATACTATTGGATGTCGATGAGTATGTAGATGTTCCTTTGATATTTGAGAGGCCATTCTTGCACTTCCAAGGCAATTATTGACATGGATGGCGGGGAGTTAAGATTGAGGGTTGGAGATGACAAGCTTACATATCGCCTTGCCGAAGCCATGTGACACTCTCTTGACTTTGATGATACTTTGTATTTTCTTAACACTACCAATAAACTAATCGATGAATATGTGCAGGAAATGATGAATCCAGACCCGTACGAGGGATTGCTAGACCAAGAAGTGGAGAATGAAGAGGTGATTATGCTTGGTCAAGAGGAGAAGGTACCATCTACTCCGGGGATCATGAAGAAGATGCTCTGGAAGATGAAGCAGGCAAGGAGACGCCACAAGAAATGCCCCAAGGCTGTTAGGGATGCGTAAAAATAGAACGGGGGTAACGATACCTCAAGTGGTAACTAGCTCAACAACTCTTCCTCTATCTCCAGAAGACTATGTTCATCATACTTCCAAGTCATAGGTAAGAGGGAAACCTTCATTTATGAGCCCCTGTGAGGTAAGACAAGGTACGTCAAGCTAAGTAATGTAAAACAAGTGCTTCTAGAGAGGCAACCAAGTCTTTACTGTTTTCTAGTGTTTAGTTTATTGTTTGCATGAATAAGGCTTCAAGTGTTGTTATCTTGATGTGTAGATGCTATTGCTCAAATTTTCTTGTAATTTATTTGGTATTGTAGTGTGCTTAAATATGTTTGCTGAAGTTTCTGGTCGTTTGAGCATATTGTGCATGTTTCTCTGGTATATTTTGCACCATAGAGATAGGCTCTGAGTTTATTTACATGTTCAGAAATTTTCTGCAGAGCCTGCAAATTTTTCTAAGTCATCTAGAGAAAACACACGGCCTTGTGGAATTTCAACGCGCCCATGGATCTTTACTGTGAGCTCATCCCGAGAGAACATAGGAGCGTGGACTCACCCCTTTGAGCGACATTGTGACGATCACACGCCCATGGGTAATTTTTGTACGGCCGTGTGTCTTCCTGCAGAGACTTGGAGATTTTTCCCGAGAAGACACAAGGGTGTGGACTCACCCCTATAGATGACCCTGTGATAACCACACGGGCGTGGATAATTTCCACATGCCTGTGTGGATCTCTACAGAAGAGTTCTCTTCCATCCAGAGAATACACATGGACGTGTGAGTGCCCATGTGAGTCTGGTCCTCTGAAAGTCCACGCTCGTGCAAAATTTCTGCATGGACATCTGAAACATTTAGAGAATTTTTCTCAAGTTGGATAGAGGAGCCACTGGGGTGTGCGTCTGTCCCTGTGGGTCGGGCACACAGGCATGGGGAATTTTCACACGCCTGTGTGGTTGCGTTCAGAATAATTGAGTGTTTTTCCCGAGAGCACACAGGGGCGTGCATCTGCCCCTATGGGTCTCTCCGGTGGAGGCACACGGGCATGGGTAATTTCCACACGCCCGTGTAGATATGTAGAATTCCAAGAGACGCGGGTTCTCTTTAAAATCTTTTCGCGTCTCTTTAACATTATGCTCTAAATCCTTTAGGAAACACTCTCTATTACCCTCCCGACTTCGCGACGCTGATTTAGACAGGTTTCTACTGGACTTTCTGCCTATCCTATGTTTTACATCTTCAACTTGTAACTAAACCCTCATTTCTTGTGTACTTCATCAATTCTTGAATTTAATTGATTAAAACAGTGAAATATTGCTTTGTTCCTATGCTTTTATGGGTTGATCATGTTTAGGAAGAGTTTAGGCATGAGTTGATGATGTATTTCTGGGATTCTAACATGTGCCCGTGCGGTTTTCATGCCCCGTAGATCCACACAGGCGTGTGGAATTTCCACAAGACCGTGTGGATTTTTGTAGTATTATCTTATGAGATTCTCTGATCATTTCTTCTTTAATTCTTGCAGATATGGCACCTCGATCGAAGAAATAAGAGGGTAAGCAACCCAGGGAGCGGTCACCTGAATTGGAACATATTGAGTTTTCAAACCCCGAGCATCGGACTCAATTTGATTGGTTGTCGAGACTAAAGTTTGGACAATCTCATTTTGTGGACTTAAGTGCGTTGAGAGAGGTTCAGTGAGGCGATGAGTTGGCCAATGAGATTGACGAGCTGCTGCCCATAGGAAGCTGGAGGAGATATTTATCGATCCGATAGCCAGCTATCCGCACATTGATGCTGGAGGTATTGGCGCCCTTCGAGTTTGATCGGGCATATAATAGATTCGATAGCATTGATATCATACAGTTCAGAGCATTTCGACATTAGTTCAGTATGAGTATCACTGAGTTTTTAGTCTGAATGGGCTTGTATCACGAGACATATACAAAACAGAGGAGTATGGGTACTTGCCGACAGATTATCCCGGCACCCTGGCCCCACAGCAACCATACTAAGCTTTATGTATGACAATACCAAATTGCGTATGTCCCGCAAGTGCATGGGTTTATCGAGTAATAAAATCCCAAGTGTATGGGTATCGTATCGACCGGGAAGATGTATAATGATGTGTTGACAAGATGTAATGTAAACAAGAATAAAAGAAGCAAGAAAGAAAAGCACAAGTAAGTTGGAAATAAGGCAATCATTATAAATGGAGTGCTCGGATATTGTTCCTCCTAGGACAATTGTTTCAAGTGCAAAACCGGCTATTATGGCTCCTAACTAATGCATTAATGAGTCATGAAATCCTTCAATACAAGGTCCCAAATCTAAGGTCAATCGTGACTAACTCTATACCATGTCCCGGAGGAGAAATTGAACAATCTCAACACCTCATACTTTGATAGAATCGCATGGAGTTCTAGGGATTTAAAGTGATAGACCCTCTTCCTAGATGCTAAAATTACTTTAACGCTTCACTCCGTTGCCTCTGCAACTAAGCCCCAGCGGAAGGTCATCCCTCAGCCCATTCACTCTACTGTGACCTCAAAGAACTCAAGGAATTAGAGGTAGGATAAATCACATCGGATGGGAAAGGGGACGCTTCGCTACTTCTTGAATCACCCTATCGAGCCTCTCCAATCTAGCTTTGTCTAACCCTCGTGGTGTGTCACTCACTCCAAAGGGTTACCAATATGAACTCTCAACCCTAATGTCACTGTAAGGGAGGATTCAATCAATCAAGCATTCAAGATTGGAACTCAAATACAACATCAATTAATGAAAGCATAATAGAAGGTTTAATGAAACAAATACACCCTAGGGTTCAAAAATCCAAGAACCCACTAGGGGTTTAGCTCTCCATGGAGCTAGTTACAATCAGCAATGAAATTAAATGTCAAAAGAAGTAATCCATAGAAAACCCCCTCGATAGTCATAATGATGGTCTAGTGGAGAAGCCTCATCTCCTCCAAAGGTCCCCATGTCCGGCCTAGGACACAACTCGTTGGATCGGTGCCGATGAAAGCTCTCCCAATAACCTTGTTCCAAGTGGAGCGCGATGTCAAAGTTGAAAAACCTCTCTAAAAACCCTACCAATACCTCTCAAAAACCTAGCCCCAGCCCCCTCTCAAGTTTGTGAAAGAATGTTGAAAAGAATGCTGAAATCGGGGGTAAATCGTGGTTTAAATAGGGCTAGAATCAGGCATCCACATGCCCCTGTGGATTTGCCACATGGGTCAGTGGAATTTCATCACGGGTGTCGATAATTTCCACACACCCATGTGGATTCTCTTGAATTCACTTTTTTGGCCAATTGTGAACAGTACCTGCTACAATAATTTTCTACAGTATCTTGCTACAGTACCTTCCCGAGATATTACAAAATCCATGATTTCATCGAGGTAACGTCAACGGGCACATGTTTACATCATAGATCACTTTGCGTTTTTCAATAACCGGCCTCATTGGTGAAGATCTTGCTATGAATACACATGCCGGGATACTCGAATGTGACTGCCTTTGTGCCCCTCCAAATTATTGTGCTAGCTTGAATACACAAAGGTTAGCACACATTCTCACATCTTGAATCCGACTTATGTCTTCGCGTTTGACCTTTCTCAAGATTTCCTCCAAATATTGTGTTCACGATCTACATTGGCTTCTTTCTTTAATATTCGACTTCACAACCCTATATTCAAGAAAGTAATACAAATGCACAACTATTACCACTAAAACCTGATAAAATTAATGCTCATCATAAGGAAAGAACACTTCACATTCTTATCACACAAGCACTTATCAAACTCCCCCACACTTAAGCTTTTGTTTGCCCTCAAGCAAAAATTAAAACATTGAAGAATAGACAAAGGAAACATTAGAAGTGCTTGGCCTTAGGTTCACCAAAGCATACAAAGAAAGCATTCTACATGTGAGGGAAATTTCAACATTAAATACAAAAAATCAATGCTATAGCTAAAAACTTGAATAAAAAAGGATAATAAACCAAAATTTGTGTAAGTGTGTGTGCAAACTCACTCAAGTCAACCCAAAGTATACTCATCATAGTTCTAAGTATAAAGGACTTATTTATCTAAACAAAGTAACACAAATTAAAAACAGGTAGTAGTAGCTTCACACATCCTCTAAGGTAGCCCTTTCCAAAGCGGTCGCTAAGGTGGCTTTCAAACTTTCGAGGTGGTAGCTCTTTCTACTAGGGTGGTAGCTTTCACTCATCCTATGAGATAGCTCTTTCTCTAATTAGGGCATAACTAGTATCCGACTTATGAGAGTAGCTTCATAATTCATAGGTGGTAGCTCTTTCCACCCAACAAGCACAATTAAGCAATAAAACTATTTTGTTCTTCCTCTTCCTTTTTCCATTTTTTTTAATTAACAAAATAAACAACTATAACTAGTCCCTTTCACATCAAACTTCAGTTTCCAAAATAGTTTAATGAGCAAGTAGTGCAACAAGTGTCAATCGGGCAAAAATTCCTAGAAATTCAAGCAAGAACTAGAACATGAGAACATTCAATGTTAAAAAGTCTCCTAAACTCAAGAATACAATCATTGCAACTAAGGTGAACTGCAATTGGCTATGTGAGCATGAATGTCAATCAAAACTAATATAAAAGACATGTGCACTATGAAACTCCCACCACACTTAAGTTGTACATTGTCCCCAATGTACACATGCAAGCTCACTCATAATGTATATCAATCGAGAGTATATGTGGGAGAAGTAATCAAAATAACACTCTCCTAATTCCTAGTGTTGCATTTAATGGAGCTAAATCCTTGAGAGTGATGTTCCGACGGGTTGTGAAGCACACACCACCAAGTGCAAAAGCACCTTGGTCATGTCTATGACTAGTTCTCAATTCCCATACTGACAAGACCATCTGCACGCATACACGAGGGGGTTCAGTGAAGCTCAATAAAACAAAAACAACTCGATTAAATAATAGGTAAAGCAATGAATACAACTTGAGACCACAAAATGAGAAATAAACTCAGAAGGAAAGTCCTTTATGAGTATACAAGTCCAAAGTGAAATGCAAAATTAATAAAGATGATAAAAAATAAAGTCAAGTGTTAGTGTCATCAGCTGTCGGCTCTGCTGCTGCTGGATAATTGAATGGTGCTGGTGGATTAGGTGATGATGATGCCGGAGGAGCTGGGGGAGTCCGTGGTCGTAGAACAAACGATAAGGCAACGTCTCGCTCAAGAATCTGCTGTAGTGAGTCAAAACGTGCCATAAACTCTGTGTACTGTGCGGCCTATGTAGCTCGAACCTCCGCCACATCCTACTGCAGTATCCCTACAACACTCTCTAGAGCCTCAAATCTATCATAGGCTCGAGTCAGAGAAAATATTAGCGCTGGTGGGGGCTTGTGCGCTGGAGGTGCCTCAGTCTCCATCGTTATCGGTTGAGGCACGGGAGCAGGCTGCGAACCCTCGGTTAGATCATCCTCTCCCTCTTCTACCTCAGGGATAGGTGTAATAAGGGCATATGCTCCGGACCGAACCCTGTGCACCATCCCCATCAACCTGAATGTCTCTAAACCAAGGAAACCAGTATACTCACCTTCTCGGTCCCCCTAATCCCAGTCAGAAGACGCATACCCATAACCAATCTCGTGATGTAGGAGCCCGAGAAGATCACTTCTAATCTGCCATACTTACTCTAATGTCATAAATACTCCATGATGATATGTCCGAGATGGATCGGTGTGCTCTGGACACCGGTACTGTCACCACGACCATTTATCAACCTGCTCATAATGGCATGTAAATATCAATATGCAGGTCAAGAAAGACACTTCGTCTTAGACACCCCTAGCTCATACTGCCCCTGTATGCATAGCACTCGATACACCCTTTGCGGGGTCAAGGGGCCAGGATAGTCTGTCGGCAATTGAGCGTACTCCTCAGTATCTGTGAATGCCACCTCATATAACCCCAGTCTAATCGAGAACTATGTCACGCTCATGCTATAGTGATCCCCAAGTGCTCTAAATTGTAAAACATCTTCCATGTCAAATCTATCATAAGAACGGTCGAACTCGAATGAGGATTGCACCTCGAGTGCAAGTCTACAGATAGCAGGCTCTCTGATCGCCAATAACAGTCTCCAATCTCCAGCGGATTCCAGATCCTCTACCTCATCTGGCAACTCTCCTCCCTACTGTTTATCTCGCAATACGTTCGTGTCCAAGAATTGAGGCTAACCAAACCGAATTCTTGACCGGGTGCCCTATCTGTAAAAATTTGAAAAGGACGATCAGAGAAGCTCTCAAAATAAGACTGCAGAAATCCACACGGTCGTGTGGAATTTCCACACGCCTGTTTGGATCCATGGGGCGTGAAAATCGTAAGGAAGCGTCTCATTAAATCACAAATACACCTTTTTATGGGTTCTAATTTCGTTCCAAACATGCATAAATCTTATAAACACAGAAACTAAACAACATTTACCATTTTAATCAGTTAAAATCAAGTTGTGGTGAAAAGGAGAAGAATTAAGGGTTTACCAATAGTGAACTCAAAAACTTTCAAATTCGGCTTGAAAATCGAGTGAAACTCCTAAAGATCGACGGTGTGAGGTCGTGGGGGTGTTAGGAGTAATTGAGAGTGTGAGAATGGAGAAGAGCAAAACGATTTTAAAGAAAAGCCGTGGATCTTGCGTTCCTGAACATTCACACAGGCGTGCGGAAATTACCCACGCCCGTGTGTCTCCATAGGAGAGAGTCATAGGGGCAGACATACGCCCCTGTGCGCTCTCGGGAAACCTCTCATCTGTCTCTTAAAGCAACTACACGGGCATGCGGAAAGTACCCATGCCGATGCGCCCGATCGACAATTCTGAACGGGTGTTGATCGCTACTGGAAATTCACAGGGGCAGACGCACGCCCCTGTGTATTTTCTGGATGGAGGAAAACTCTTCTGTAGATATCTACACGGGCGAGCGGAAAATACCCATGCCCATGCGTTTGTCGTAGGATCGCCCATAGGGGCGAGTCCATGCCCATATGCCTTCTCTGGATAAACTCACAGTGAAGATCCACAGGCGTGTAGAAATTCCACACGCCCATGTGTTTTCTCTGGATGGCATAAAAAACTGTGTAGGCTCTACAAAAAATTCCTGAACATGTATAAACACTCAGAGCCTGGCCTACTATGCAAATTATAACAGCAAAAACACAAGAAACTAGCTCACATGACCAAAAACTTCACCAAAAGACATTTAAGCACAAGATGAAACCAAAACTCCACTAGAAAATCATAGCAAAAGCATCTAAAAATCAAGGCACCGACACTCAAAGTGTTATTCAGGAAAACACTAAACTAACAACTAAGAAAATAGTAAACACTTTCATTGCCTCCCAAGAAGCACTTGTTTAATGTCACTAAGATTGACATACCTTGTCTTACCTCACGAGGGCTCATAGATGAAGGTTTTCCTCTTACCCATCATTTGAAAACACGATGAGCAAAGTCTCTTGAGGGTAGAGGGGGATTTATCGAGCTTGGTACCACTTAACAAAGGTTCAACCACCTTGTCTGGTTCTTGTGCATCTCCAACAGCCTTGGAGCGTTTCTTGTGTCATCTCATCACCCTCTTCATCTTTCGGAGCACTTTCTTCATGATCCCCGGAGTAAATGGTACATTTTCCTTTAGACCAAGCATTAGCACTTCTTAGTTCTCCATTTTTTGGTTTAGCAACCCCTCGTATGGGTCTGGATTTAACATTTCCTACATATATTCATCAATTATCTCCTTAGTCGTGTTAAGAAAGTAAAGATTATCATCAAAGTTAAGAGAATATCGCATGGCTTAGGTGAGGCGGTATGTGAGTTTATCATCTCTAATCCTCAGTGTCAACTCCCCACCATCCATGTCGATCAATGCCTTGAAAGTGCATAAGAATGGCCTCCCAAGTATCAAAGGAACATCAATATCCTCATCGACGTCCAACACCACAAAATTTATAGCAAATATATACTTGTCAACTTTGACAAGCACATCTTCAATGATGCCCGTCGGATGTCTCACTGTTTGGTACGCCAATTGCAATGGCATCTGAGTGGGCCTAGGCTCTCCCAAGCCTAGCTTCTAAAAGAAGGAATATGGCATGACGTTGATACTGTCCCTTGTGTCCACCAATACCATTTCTTCCACCATGTTGCCAATGATGCATAGAATGATGAAGCTTCCTGGGTCTTTCTTATTATTCATCATATTCTATTGCAAGACTGCTGAGCAAGATGCATCTAGAATCACGGAGGCACTCTCCTCTAATTTCCTTTTATTGGTCAACAAATCTTTCAAGAACTTGGCATACCTCGGCATTTGGGATAATGCCTCAACAAAGGGAATGCTTGTATCTAGTTGCCTAAACAAACTTAGAAACTTCTTGTACTGCTCATCCACTTGGTCATTCTTCAATCTAGAGGGATAAGGGATTCTTAGCTTGTAAGGTGGGGGTGCCACCTCCTTCTCCTTGGTTACTCCTTTCTCAACCTCTACGACCTCCGGTGCTTCAACATTTGTCTTCTCACTTAGAAGCCTACCTTCAACCTCACGACTACTTCTCAAAGTGATCGCCTTAACATGCTCTCGTGGATTGGTCTCGATATTACTTTCCAAGCTTCCCTGTGGTCTTTCAGATAGAGACTTCGCAATTTGCTCCACTTGATTTTATAGGTTGTGCAATGAATTGGTGTGGTTACGAAGTGTAGCCTTGACTGATTGTAACCATGTATCCGATGATTGTACAAATCTAGTCAAGGCTTTCTCTAAGTCGGTCATTCGGCTTTCCAATCAGGATATTCTATTTTTCATGTTTGGGGCTTGTTGTTGTTGGAAACCCGGTGGTGCCATGGCCTTTGGTTATCCTTGGTTGCTCTACGAAAAGTTGGGATGACTCTTCCAACCCTGATTGTAGGTGTTTCTATATGGATTACCTTGGTTCCTCATTGCATTAGCCACAAAGTTGATTTTCTCCACCGAAGATACATCACCAATAGAGACAAGGAAATCGGAAGGAGCATGTCCTCCGCCACACCCGGTGCAAGTAGTCAGGGCCGCCACTCTATTCAAAGTTAGAAGGTCTAACTTCTTACTCAATGATTCCACTTAGGCTGCCAAAGAAGTGACTGTATCTATTTCATGGAGCCCGGCCACCTTTTTCCTTTCCTGCGCATTCCATTGACAATTGTTCATGGCTATGTCTTCTACTAACTGTCGGGCATCTTCCGGGGTTTTACGCCATATTTTAACTCCCACGGCGGCATCTAGCAATTACCTTGTACTCGGATTCAAACAATTATAGAAATTTTGAATGATCATCCATGTGCTTGGCACCTCCGCAAAATGTCCTTGAAATGCTCCCATGTCTCAAACAATGATTCTAATTTCATTGGCATGAGCGACGATATCTTATTATGAAGCTTGGCCAACTTCCCTGGGGGGAAGTATCTAGCAAGAAAAGCTTCGACCACCTCATTCCAAGTCATGATGGATGCTTTTGGCAAGGAATGAAGCCACTGCTAGGTTCTTCCCTTGAGAGAAAATGGGAAAGCCCTCAATCTAATAGCATCATCCGATACACCGTTGATCTTCAGCATATCACAAACTTCAAAGAAGTTCTCTATGTGGTTGTTTGGATACTCATCGGCCAAACCATTGAACTGCGATGACTGCTGAATTATCTGAATGAATGCTAGTTTCAGCTCAAAATTTAGAGCTGTAATCGGGGGTCGCACAATGCTAGATTGTGTCCCTTGTACTGACGGTCTGGCATAATCAGATAATGTTCTCTGTAGTTCATTCCTCTTAATCATGTTGTCAGACCCTTCAACTTCTAATTTATCTTGATTTGACACTTCTTGCATAGGTTCTTTCCCTTTTCTTCAGAGTGTACGTTCAAGTTTGGGATCTCCTTCAATTAATATCGAAAGGTTTCCTCGGGTTATAATCTGGAGCTGTACCAAAAGAAAAAGAACAAATTAGAACGATGATAGAAAAAGAAGATGTGAAATAGAATGAATGAATGAATGAATATCTAAGAAAACAAACTGCAAAGTATCTCTAAATGCCTACTCCCCCCGGCAATGGAGAAAAAATCTTGACAACGCCTCTTGCGTATGTCCCGAAAGTGCACGGGTTTGTCGAGTAATAAAATCCCAAGTGAGTGGGTATCGTATCCACAGGGAGTAGGGAGTAAAAATAGTTAAATTATTTCTTAACCAAGTGAAGATCAATAATGATTGTGTTGACAAGATGTAATGTAAATAAGAATAAAAGAAGCAATAATGAAAAACACAAGTGAGAGATAAGGCAATGAATATAAATTTAGTACTCGGATATTGTTCCGCATAGGACAATCATTTCAAGTGCAAAACTGACTATTATGCCTCCTAACTAATGCATTAATGAGTCATGGAAATCATTCAATACACAGTCCCAAATCTACGATCAACCGCGACTAACTCTATACCATGTCCCGAAGGAGAAATTGAACAATCTCAACACCTCACACTCGGATAGAATCGCATGGAGTTCTAGGGATTCCAAGTGATAAACCCTCTTCCTAGATATAGACCTAACCCTTTGGTCCAGGTGAGAGGTCCCTAGTCACAATCAAGTCCTACGTGCTAAAATCACTTCAACGCTTCACTCCGTTGCCTCTGCAACTAACCCCAGCAGAAAGTTATCCCTTAGCCCATTCACTCTACTATGACCACAAAAAACTCAAGGAATTAGAGGTAGGATAAATCACATCGGAGGGGAAAAGGGACCCTCCGCTACCTCTTGACTCACCCTCTTGACCCTCTCCAATCTAGCTTTGTCTAACCCTCGTGATGTGTCACTCACTCACAAGGGTTACCAATATAAACTCTCAACCCTAGTGTCACTTTAAGGGAGGATTCAATCAATCAAGTATTTAATATTGGAACTCAAATAAAATATCAATTAATGAAAGCATAATAGAGGGTTAAATGAAACAAATACATCCTAGGGTTCACAAATCCAAGTACCCATTAGGGGATTTAGCTCTCCATGGAGTTAGTTACAATTAATAATGAAATCGAATGTTAAAACAAGTAATCTATAGAAAACTCTCTCAATAGTCATGATGATGGTCTTGTAGAGAAGCCTCATCTCCTCCAAAGGTCCCTTGTCCGGCCTAGGACACACCTCGCCGGATCGGTGGCGATGAAAGCTCTCCCAATAACCTTCTTCCAATTGGAGCGCGATGTCGAAGCGAAAAACCTCTCCAAAAACCCTTCCAATACCTCTCAAAACCCTGGCCGCAGCCCTCTCTCAAGTTTGGGAAAGAATGGAGAAAAGAATGCTAAAATCGGGGCTGAATCGAGGCTTAAATAGGGCTAGAATGGGGCATCCACACGCCCCTATAGATTTGCCGCACGTGCTTGTGGAATTTCAGCACGGGCGGGGATAATTTCCACTCGCCCGTGTGGATTCTCTGGAATTCACTTTTTTGGACGACTCTGAACAGTACCTGGTATAATAATTTGCTACATTGTTTGCTACAGTACCCTGCTACATTACAGGCCCGAAATACTCCTGAATCCATGTTTTCATCGAGTTAACGTCAACGTGCACACATTTACGTCATAGATCACTTTGCTTTTTTCAATAACTGGTCTCATTGGTGAAGATCTTGCTATCAATGCACAAGCCGGGATACTCGAATGTGATGAACCTTTGTGCTAGCTTGAATACACGGAGGTTGGCACACATTCTCACATCTTAAACCCGACTTATGCTTTCGCGTTTGACCATTGTCAAGATTTCCTACAAATAGTGCGTTCATGATTTACATTGGCTTCTTTCTTTAACATTCAGCATTACAACCCTATATGCATGAAAGTAACACAAATGCACAAGTATTAGTGCTAAAACCTGATAAAAGTAATGCTCATCATAAGGAAAAAAAGTTCTCATTCTTATCACACAAGCACTTATCAATGTAGATAGGGGCAGTATGAGCTAGGAGTGTCCAAGCCCTCATTATTATCCTAGCCAAGCTACAGATACTTGTATTCAGTCCTTATCAAATCTGTGAATGGCCAAGGTGACAGCACAGGTGTTTTGAGACGACAGGAGTTACTCTATTTATATTCCAGAGTCTAGAAGGAGCCGATTCACTTGGGGCAAGTCGTAGCAGAGTTTGTGAGGCACCAGGGCCAGTATGTGTGAGTGGGAGTATTATTCACTAGCCCTTACATCACTAGACTCATCCTAGGGATGGACCTATTGGACGCTATTTGAGGTGCCAAAAAGCCTGTTGTCCCTTCCCCTTTTGGGCAAGATACGATAAGGATGATGGGGTTAGTGCGTAGGTATGGGCCTGGAGCATACATTCTTGCTACGCATACCCTAGTGACTGTCGAGGATAGAGGAGACGCTACAGAGGGTTCACAGTAGGCCCCGAGTTTCAGTTTGTACCGATGAATCAAAACAATAATCGTATATTTTCTTTTCATAATTTCTCATATTCTATGACAAAAACCGTAACCATAAGTTTTTTTAAGGAATACTGCTAATTTTTTCATCAAAACCTTAATCTTATATTTTCTTTTGAGAATGTCTGCTATTTTTTAATCAAAACAATAATCCTATATTTCTTTTCGTAATATCTCATATATTTCAACCAAGACCCTAATCCTATTTTTTCTTTTCTTAATGGCTACTATTTCTTAATCAAAATATTAATCCTATGTTTTCTTTCTGCAATGTTAGCTATTTCAAAATCAAAACCCTACTACTATGTTTTGTTTTGGAAATGTCCCCTATTTTTTGTTATTAATCAAAAACCTAATCCTATATTTTCTTTTCGAAATGTCTCCTATTTTCTAATCAAAAACCTAATCCAATGTTTTGTTTTCAGAATGCTACTATTTTTGAATCAAAACCCTAATCCTATGTTTTCATATAGTAATGTCTCATGTTTTTTAATCAAAACCCTAATCCTATGTTTTCTTTATGGAATGCCTATAATATTTGAATCAAAACCCCATCCTATGTTTTTTTTTTTGTAATGTCTCCAATCTTTCAAGCAAAATCCGAATCCTATGTTTTCTTTTTTCAATGTCTCCTATTTATTAGTTTAAATTAAAATCCTAAGATATGTTTTATGTTCCCAAATTCTCCTAATTTTCAATCAAAAACC
This sequence comes from Dioscorea cayenensis subsp. rotundata, assembly GCF_009730915.1. Classification (NCBI taxonomy): domain Eukaryota; kingdom Viridiplantae; phylum Streptophyta; class Magnoliopsida; order Dioscoreales; family Dioscoreaceae; genus Dioscorea; species Dioscorea cayenensis. Next base: position 12,719,170 of record NC_052487.1, on the reverse strand, counting down.
TAATCCTTTCTTTTCTTTTCGGAATGTATGCTATTTTTGAATGAAAACCCTAATCCTATGTTATTATCAGAATGTGTCCTATTTTTCAGTTTTGAATTAAAATCCTAATCCATTGTTTTCTTTTTAGATTGTCTAGTTTTTTTTCAAACCCCTAATAATATCTTTTTTTTTCTTGGGGAATCTCTGCTAATTTTTAATCAAAACCCTAAGCATATGTTTTCTTTTCGTAATGCCTCGTATTTTTGAATAAAAATCCTATTTCTATGTTTGCTTTGAGAAATGTCAACTATTTTTGAATCAAAATCCTAACCCTATGTTTTCTTTTAGAAATATCACCTATTGTTTGTTATTAATCAATACCCTAGTACTATCTTTTCATATAGTAATATCTCATATTTTTTAATCAAAAGGCAAATCCTATTTTTTCTTTTCTGATTATCTACTATTTTTCAATCAAAACACTAATCCTATGTTTTCTTATAATAATGTCTCCTATTTGTCAATCAAAACATTAATTCTATGTTTTCTTTTTAGAATGCCTACTATATTTAATTTCAACCCTTGATCGTATGTGTTTCTTTTTAGAATGGCTACTAGTTTTAATTTCCAGAATGTTTGATATCTTTGAATCGAAACCCGAATCCTATGTTTTTTTTAGTGTCTCTTATTTATCTATTTTGAATCAAAACCCCAACATATGTTTCTTTTTGGATTGTCTCCTATTTTATAATCAAAAACCTAATTCTTTCTTTTCTTTTTGTAATGTTTGCTATTTTTGAGTCAAAACTCTTATCATATGTTTTCTTTTCGGAATGTGTCCTATTTTTATGTTTTAAATCAAAACCCTAATAATTTGTTCACTTTTCGGAATATCTCATTTGTTTTAATAAGAACCCTATTCCTATCTTTTGTTTTTGAAATCTCTGATAATTTTTAATCAAGACCATAATCCGATGTTTTCTGTTCCTAATTTCCCATATTTTCAACCCTAATCCTATGTTTTTTTCTAGAATGCCTAATATTTTTCAATAAAAACCATAATCCTATGTTTTCATTTACGAATGTCTAATTTTTTTGAATCAAAATCCTAATCCTATGTTTTCTTATAGTAATGTCTACTATTTTTTAATCAAGACCATAATCCTAGGTTTTTCTTATTTTTTCTTTTGGGAATGTATGATATTTTTGAATCAAAAAATTAATCATATGTTTTCCTTTCGCAATGTCTCCTATTTTGCAAACAAAACCCAATCCTATGGTTTCCTATCTTAATGTCACCTATTTATCAATTTTGGATCAAAATTCTAACCTATGTAATCTTTTTAGAATATCTCCTCTTTTTCAATCAAAAACCTAATCCAATCTTTTATTTTCAAAATGTCTTCTAGTTTTGAAACAAAATCATTATCCAATGTTTTTACTTTTTTGGAATGTGTCCTATTTTTCAGCTTTCTTTCAAAACCCTAATCCTTTGTTTTCTTTTCCGAATGTCTCATTTTTTTAAATCAAAGCCCTAATCCTATCTTTTGTTTTTGAAATGTCTGCTATTTTTCATTCAAAACCTAATCGTTTGTTTTAATTACCAAATGTCTCCTATTTTTGAATAAAAATCATAATCCTATATTTTCTTTTCAAAATGCATCCTTTTTTTTTTAAATTCAAAAACTAACCCTTTGTTTTCTTTTCACAATGTCTCCTACTTTTCAATAAAAACAATAATTGTAGGTTTTATTTCCAGAATGTCTCCCATTTAACAATTTTCAATCAATACAATAATCCTATGTATTATTTTTGGAATGTCTAGTATTTTTCAATTAAAACTACCATCTTATATTTTCTTTCCAGAATGTCTCCTCTTTTTTCGGAATGTCTACTTTTAGTTTTGAATGTAAACCTTGTTCCATTGCTATCTTTTCGGAATGTCTTGTATTTTTTAATCAAAACCTTAATCTTATATTTTCTTTTTGATATGTCTCCTATTTTTCAACAAAAATACTAATACTATGTTTTCTTTTGGTATGTTATATAAATATCAGTTTTCAATCAAAAAATGTACTGCTATTATTTCTTTTGGGAAAGTCTTCTAGTCTTGAACCAAAATCCTAATCCTATATTTTATTTTCGCAAGGTCTCCTATTTTTTGGTTTGAATCAAAAAACTAATCCTATGTTTTTTTTTTCAAATGCTTAATCTTTTTTTGGTTTTGAACCAAAACTCTTATCCTATATTTTGTTTTCAGAATGTTCGATTTTTTTAATCAAAACCCAAATTTTATGTTTTCTATTATAATATTTCCTATTATTCAGTTTTGAAGCAATACCCAAATCCTATGTCTCATATTTTTTTATTTTTCAATCAATACCCTAATTCTATGTTATCTTTTTGGAATGTCTCCTATTTTTGAATCAAAACCCTTATTCAATGTTTTCTACTCGTAATACCTCCTATTTTTGAATAAAAGCACTAGTCCTACGTTTTCCCTTCTTAATATATCCTATTTTTCAGATTTGAATCAAAATCCTTATCCCATGTTTTTTTCTGGAATGTTTCATATTTTTCAATCAAAACTCTATTCATATGTTTTCATTTCAGAATGTCTACTATTTTTCAGTTTTAAATCAAAACCCTAATCCTATATTTTCTTTTCGTAAGGGCTCCTATTTTTGAATAAAAATCCTAATACTTATCCTATGTTTTCTTTTTGTAATATCTCATATTTTTTAATCAAAACACTAATCCTCTATTATCTATTCAGAATGTCTCATATTTTTCAATTAATACACTAATCCTATGTTTTCTTTTTTGTTTTTTTGGAATGTTTGCTATTTTTGAATCAAAACACTAATCCTATGTTTTTTTTGGAATATATCATAATTTTCAGTAAAAAATATAAGCCTCTATTCTCTTTTCTTTTGGAAATGGCTCCTATTTTAAATCAAAACAATAATCCTATGTTTTCTTTTTGGAATGTGTCCTATTTTTCAGTTTTCAATCAAACCTTTAATCCTTTGTTTTCTTTTCAAAATGTCTCATATCTTTCAGTAAAAACCTTAATCCTATGTTTTCTTTTCGCAATATGTCCTATTTTTCAATTTTGAATCAAAACCCTAATCTTTTATTTTCTTTTCAGAATATCTCCTGTTTTTTAATCAAAACCCTAATCCTATTTTTTCTTTTTGGAATGTCTACTTTTTTTCAATCAAAACACTAATCCTATGTTTTCTTTTTGGAATGTCTACTATTTGTTAATCAAAACCCTAATCCTATATTTTTCTTATTGTAATGTCCCCTATTTGGCAACCAAAACCCTGATCTTATGTTTTTAGTTGGAAATGTCTACTAGTTTTGAATCAAAACAGTAATCGTATGTTTTGCCCTCATAATACTTCATATTTTTTTAATCAAACGCTAACCATGATCCTATGTTTTTTTTCCGGAATGTCTCCTATCTCTCAATCAAAAACCTAATCCCATATTTTCTTTTTGGAATATCTCCTATCTTTCAGTCAAATACCGAATCCTATGTTTTCTTTTCTTAATGTTTTTTATTTATCAATTTTGAATTAAAATCCTAAACTTTGTTTATTTTTCAGAATGTCTCATATTTTTCAATCAAAATCCAAATCCTTTCTTTTCTTTTAGGAATGCCTATTTTTTTTACTCAAAATCATAATCCTAATTTTTCTTTCCAAAATATGTCTTATTTTTTAGTTTTTAATCAAAACAGTAAACCTCTGTTTTTTTACTCAAAACCGTAATCCCCTATTAATCAAAATCTTAATCCTATGTTTTCTTTCCTTAATGCCTACTATATTTGAATCAAAGCAGTAATTTTTAGTTTTGATTGAAGACCCTAATCTAATGTTTTTCTTTTCATAATGTCTCATATTTTTCAATTAAAACCTTAATCCTATGTGTTCATATAGTTTTATGTCCTATTTTTTTTAATTAAAACCGAAATCCTATATTTTATTTTCTTAATGTGTGCTATTTTTCAGTTTTTAATCAAAACCCTAATCATTTGTTTTCTTTTCGGAATGTTTGCTTTTTTAAAATCAAAACACTAATCAAATGTTTTCTTTTTGGAATGTCATGTATTTTTGAAACAAAACTCAAATCCTATGTTTTCATATCTTAATGTCGCCTATTTATCAGTTTTGAATCAAAACCCTAGCCTATGTTTTCATTTCGGAATGTCTCCTATTTTTTAATCAAAAACCTAATCCTATCTTTTCTTTTCGGAATGTCTGCTATTTTTGAATCAAAATAATAATCCTATGTTTTCTTTTGTGAATAAATTCTATTTTCAATTTTGAATCAAAACCAAAATCCTTTGTTTTCTTTCAGAATGTCTCATTTTTTCATTCAAACCCCTGATCCTTTGTTTTCTTTTCGAAATGTCTCATATTTTACAATCAAAACACTAATCCTATGTTTTCTTTTCGGAATGTCTACTATTTTTGAATCCAGCCATAATTCTATATTTTCTTATAGTAATGTCTCTTATTTTCATTCAAAAACCTAATTTTATTTATTTATAGTAATGTGTCCTATTACTTAATCAAAACCCTAATCGAATGTTTTTTTTATACGAATGTCACCTATTTTTCAATCGAAACCCTAATCCTAAGTTTTCTTTTTGGAATGGCAACTATATTTGAACCAAAACCGAAATCTTATCTTTTATCTTCGTAATGTCTCCTATTTTTCAATCAAAATCCTAATCCTAAGCCTTCTTTTCAGAATGTCTCCTATTGTTTAATCGACCCCTAATCCTTTGTTTTCTTTCTGAATAGCTTCTATTTTTGAATCAAAACCCTAATCCTATGTTTTGTTTGGGAAATATTTTGCTATTTTTGAATCAAAACCATAATCCTATATTTTCTTTTGGAGTTGTCCCTTATTTTTTGTCATTTAAACAAAACACTAATCGTATATTTTCTTATAGTAAAGTCTCCTATTTTTCAAATCAAAACATTAATCATATGTTTTTTTTTCTTTTTGGAATTTCTCATTTTTTAATCAAAACCCGAATATTACATTTTTTTCTTAACGCTTCCAATTTTTGAATAAAAATCATAATGCTATGTTTTCTTTCAGAATGTCTGCTATCTTTCAATAAAAACCCGAATCCAATTTTTTCTTTTCTTAATGTCTACTATTTGTTAGTTTTGATTCAAAAGCCTAATCATTTCATTTCTTTTCAGAATGTCAGCTATTTTTGAATCAAAAATATAATCCTATGTTTTCCTTTCGTAATGTGTCATATTTTTTAGTCATGACCCTAATCATATGTTTTCTTTTTGGAATGGCTCCTATGTTTGAATCAAAACCCTAGTCCAATGTTTTCTTTTGGGAATGTCTGCTATTTTTGAATCAAAACCATAATTTTATGTTTTCTTTTTGTAATGTGTACAATTTTTCAATTGAAAACCTAATCCTAAGTTTTCTTATAGTAATGCATCCTATTTTTGAGTTTTGAATCAATAATCCTAGTCTAATGTTTCCTTTTCGGAATGCCTACTATATTTGAATCGAAACACTAATCCTATGATTTCTTTTTAGAATGTCTCCTATCTTTTAATCATAACCTGAATATGATGTTTTCTTTTCTTAAATTCTCATATTTATCATTTTTTGAATCAAAACCTCATCTATGTTTTCTTTTTGAAATCTCTCCTATTTTTCATTCAAAAACCTAATCCTTCATTCTCTTTTGAGAATGTCTGATATTTTGGAGACAAAACAACTAACTGTACGCTTGTTTTTGGAATGCGTCTTACTTTTCAGTTTTGAATCAAAACTTTAATCATTTGTTTTCTTTTTAGAATATCTCATTTTTTAATCAAAACCCTAATCATATATTTTGTTTTGGTAAAATTGCTAATATTTTATCAAAACATTAATCCTATGTTTTCTTTTCTTAATATCTCATATTTATCAGTTTTAATTCAAAAACCTAATCCTTTCTTTTTTTTTCTGAATGCCTGCTATTTTTTAATCAAAACAATAATACTATGTTTTCATTTCCTAATGTCTCATATTTTTAATGAAAGCCCCAATCCTATATTTTCTCTTCGTAATGTCTCTTAGTTTTCAATCAAAACATTAATTCTATATTTTCTTTTGGGAATGTCTACTTTTTTTTAATCAAAACCATAATCATATTTTTTTCGGAATATCTACTATATTTTTAAATCAAAACAATAATCCTATGTTTTCTTATCGTAATGTGTTCTATTTTTAAGTTTTCAATCAAAACATTAACCCTATGTTTTATTTTCATAGTGGCTATTATATTTGGATCAAAACCCTAATCCAATGCTTTCTTCTCGAAATGCCTCCAGTCTTTCAATGAAAACCAGAATATTATGTTTCCTTTTCTTAATGTCTTCTGTTTATAAATATTGAATCAAAACCCTAACCTCAAAATTTTTAAATCAAAAACTCTTTCTTTTCTTTTCTGAATGCCACCTATTTTTTTATCAAAATTCAAATCCTATCTTTTATTCTGCGAATCTCTAATAATTTTTTATAAAAAGCCTAATCGTATGTTATATTTTTGGAATGCCTACTATTTTTGAATAAAAATCCTAAACCTATTTTTTTCTTTTCATAATGTCGCCTACTTTTCAATCAAAATCCAAATTCTATGTTTTCTTTTCTTAATGTCTCCAATTTATCATTTTTGGTTCATAAAAATAAACCTTTCTTTTCTTTACAGAATGTCTGCTATTTTTTAATTAAAACAATATTCCTATGTTTTTTTTTATAATGTCTCATATTTTTCAATCAAAACCCTAAACGGATATTTTTTTTTTTTGAATGGCTTCTATTTTTGAATCAAACCTCTAATCTTACTCTTTCTGTTGGGAATGTTTGTTATTATAGAATCAAAACCTTAATCATATGTTTTCCTTTCGGAATGTCTACTATTTTTTAATCAAATCCCCAATCCTCTGTTTTCTTATACTGTTGTGTCCAATTTTCAATTTTGACCAAAAACATTAATCCTATGTTTTCTTTTTGGAATGTCTCCAATCTTTCAATTAAAACCCGAATCCTATGTTTTTTTTCTTAATGTCTCCTATTTATTTGTTTTGAATAAAAACCCTAATATATATTTTCTTTTCGGAATATCTCTTGTTTTTCAATCAAATCCAAATACTTTGTTTCCTTTTATGAATGTATGGCATTTTTTAATCAAAACCTTAATCCTATGTTTCCATTTCGAAATTTGTCCTATTTTCAGTTTTGAATGAAAACCGCAATACTTTGTTTTATTTTCAAAATTGCCTCATTTGTTTGAAAAATAATCTAATCCTGTCCTTTTGTTTTTGGAATCTCTCCATCTTTCAATGAAAACCAGAATATTATGTTTCCTTTTTTTAATGTCTTCTGTTTATAAGTTTTGAATCAAAACCCTAACCTCAAATTTTTTAATCAAAAACTCTTTCTTTTCTTTTCTGAATGCCACCTATTTTTGAATCAAAATTCAAATCCTGTCTTTTGTTTTGCAAATCTCTAATATTTTTTTATAAAAAGCCTAATCCTATGTTGTATTTTTGGAATGCCTACTATTTTTGAATAAAAATCCTAATCTTATTATTTCTTTTCAGAATGTCACATACTTTTCAATCAAAATCCAAATTCTATGTTTTCTTTTCTTAATGTCTCCTATTTATTAGTTTTGATTCAAAAAAATAAACCTTTCTTTTGTTTACAGAATGTCTGCTATTTTTTAATTAAAACAATATTCCTATGTTTTTTTTTATTGTCTCATATTTTTCAATCAAAACCCTAAACAGATATTTTCTTTTTTTGAATGGCTTCTATTTTTGAATCAAACCCCTAATCTTACTTTTTATTTTGGGAATGTTTTCTATTTTCGAATCAAAACCTTAATCCTATGTTTTCCTTTCGGAATGTCTACTATTTTTTAATCAAATCCCCAATCCTCTGTTTTCTTATAGTGTTGTGTCCAATTTTCAGTTTTGACCAAAAACATTAATCCTATGTTTTCTTTTTGGAACGCCTCAAATCTTTCAATTAAAACCCGAATCCTATGTTTTTTTTTTCTTAATGTCTCCAATTTATCAGTTTTGAATAAAAACCCTAATCTATATTTTCTTTTCGGAATATCTCTTGTTTTTCAATCAAATCCAAATACTTTCTTTCCTTTTCTGAATGTATGGCATTTTTTAGTCAAAACCTTAATCCTATTTTTCCATTTTGAAATTTGTCCTATTTTTCAGTTTTGAATGAAAACCACAATACTTTGTTTTATTTCCAAAATTTCCTCATTTGTTTGAAAAATAATCTAATCCTATCTTTTTGTTTTTGGAATCTTTGCTAATTTAAAATCAAAACTCTAGTACTATGTTTTCTTTTTGTAATAGTTTCTATTTTTGTATAAAAATATTATTACTATGTTTTTTTTCTCAGAATGCCTCCTATTTTTTAATCAATCCCTAATCTTATGTTTTCTTTTGAGAATGTCTGTTATTTTTGAATCAAAAACAATAATCGCATGTTTTCTTTTAGTAGTGTCATATTTTTTTAATCAAAACCATAATCCTTAGTTTTTCTTGGAATGCCTTTATTTTTCAATCAAAACCTTTATCTTATCTTTTCTTTTGGGAATGTCAGTTATATTTGAAACAAAATAATAACCATTTGTTTTGTTTCCGAAATGTCTCATTTTTTTTAATCAAAACCATCATCCAATGTTTTTTTTTCCAAAGTGGCTTCTATTTTTTTAATAAAAATCCTAATCATATTTTTTTTTAGTAATGCCTGGTACTTTTCAATCAAAATCCAAATCCTATGTTTTCTTTTCGGAGTGTCTACTATTTTTTTGTTTTTAATCAAAACCGTAATCCTACGTCTTCTTATAGTATGTATTCTATTTTTCAATAAACCCCTCAATCTATGTTTTCATTTCAAAATGTCTCATATTTTTAAATCAAAGTCCTAATCATATGGTTTCTTTTCGTAATGTCTCATATTTTTTAGTCAAAACCTAATCCTAAATTATTTTTTCAATGCCTCCTTTTTTTTTAATCTAAATGATAATCTTATGTTTTCTGTTGGGAATGTCTGTTATTTTTTAATCAAAACAATAATCCCATATTTTTCTTTTCGTAATGTGTCATATTTTCAATCAAAACCCTAACCCTATGTTTTCTTTTCTTAATGTCTCCTACTTTTCACTTTTGCATCAAAACCCTATTCTTATCTTTTCTTTTGGAAATGTCTCATATTTTTCAATCAAAACAGTAATCCTATGTTTTCTTTTGGGAATGACTCCTATTTTTAAAACAAAACCATAATCCTATGTTTCCTGGTTTGCAAACAAACCCGAATCCTCTGCTTTTTTTTAGAAATGTCTACTATTTTTTTCAATCTGAAACTTAATCTGTTGTTTCTTTCTCAGAATGTCTGCTATTTTCCAATTAAAACGCTAATCCTATGTTTTTGTTCTGTAATATCTGTTATCTTTCAATCAAAAGCTGAATCCTATGTTTTCTTTTAATCTCTCCTATTAGAATGTCTGCTATTTTCCAATTAAAACCCTAGCATATGTTTTCTTTTGAGAATGTCTCTTATTTTTGAATCAAGAAACTAATCCTATGTTTTCTTTTTCCAATGTCTTCTATTTTTTAATCAAAACACTAATCCTATGTTTCCTTTTTAGAATGTGTCCCATTTTTCAGTTTTAAATCAAAATCTTAATCCTTTGTTTTCTTTACGGAATACCTCTTACTTTTGAATCAAAACCCTAATCTTTTCTTTTCTTTTCGGAATGTCTCCTATTTTTAAATAAAAACATCAATCCTATGTTTCCTTTTCTTAATGTCTCCTATTTATAAGTTTTTAATCAAAATCATAACTTATGTTTTCTTTTCAGAATGTCTCCTATTTTTTAATCAAAAACTTACTCTTTCTTTTCTTTTCAGAATGTCTGTTATTTTTTAATCAAAATGCTAATACTATGTTTTCTTTTCTGAATATGCCCTATATTTCAGGTTTGAATCAAAACCCTTATCATTTGTTTTCTTTATGGAATGTCTCATTTTTTGTAATCAAATCTCTAATCAAATCTTTTGTTTTGGGAACCTCTGCTAATTTTTAATCAAATGCCTAATCATATGTTCTTCTTTTCGTAATGCCTCCTATATTTGAATAGAAATCTTAATCCTATGTTTTCTTTTCGGAATGCTTGTTGTTTCTTAGTCAAAACCTTAATCTTCTGTTTTCTTTCTTGAATGCTTGTTTTTTTAATTAAAACACCGATCCTATGTTTTCTTTTCTTAATGTCTCTTATTTATCTGTTCTGAATAAAACCCTGACCTATGACTTCTTATTGCAATGTCTCCTATTTTTCAATCAAAAACCTAATCATTTCATTTCTTTTCGGAATGTCTGCTAATTTTTATCAAACCCGTAATTCTATTTTTTTTCTTTTCGAAATGTGTCCTATTTCTGAATCAAAACCCTAATCCTATATTTTTATTTGGGAATGTCAGCTATTTTTGAATCAAAACATTAATCATTTGTTTTCTTTTCGTAATGAATCATATTTTAATTGTTAGTTTTATTTTCGTAATGTTTAATCAAAACCCTAATCTTATGTTTTCTTTTAAAAATGTCTGCTATTGTTTAATAAAAAAATTTCATGTTTTGTTTTTGTAATGTGATGCGCTCTCCGCAAGTGTACGAGTCGCAAGCAAGTAGTAAAGTGGTACCCTGCTAGTGGTAAGTTTGTCGAACCATAGTGACTCGAACTCAAAGTACTTAGTTTTCCTCTGACCTCTAGTTAAACAAAGATTGGGTTGGTTTTGAACAAGAATAAAAAAAAAACTAAAGAGAATGAAGGGAAGGAAAGAGTAGACGAGGGTTGAGTATTCGACAATAAGAGAGCAATGCCCTGAGGTGATCCCTACAAGTTATAGTATGCTGAATTGTTAGGGTAACTGTGAATCTCAAACACATCGAGTTTTGCAATTACAATAACAATCACAACTATGGTCATCCATACACCAAGTTTTACCAAAGCATTTGTGCAAATCAAACACATCAAGTTATGCAACCCAAGATTTAACACTAGAATTCAAAGAACTCTCTAAACATTAAAAACAATTAGTCAAAGCATACAAAACATTGTAGTTGAACAACCCAGGGCACTATGGATGGTTAGCCCCTTTTGGATGAGTACAACAAGGAAGAAACAATTGAAAATCTAGAGAAAGAAGACATGATTCTCCCTTCTCTAAGCAAGATGATCTTCTTTTGGTGCTAACCACACTTCTCTTCTGCCTCCAACTCGCCCTTAATTCCCTAGATGGTATGGTGAAGCCTGATCTTTGATCTCATCCAAGTCCTCCCAGTGGAGAAACAAATCCCCGAACAAAGAAGATCTCAAAACACGAGAAGTCTGGAGTTATATGGTAATTTTTGCGCTCGAGAATTGTGCCTGGAATATTCAGGGGCGAGACACGATCATGTCATGCCTGTGCCTTGCCTATATGCATGGTCGTGTGAAGAGCATCCAGGTCATGCTGCCCTCGTTTAGGAGAAACTATCTTCTAGCTGAGATTTTAAGGGGAACGCGCACGCCCGTGCGGAGACCGTGTCTAGCCGGAGAGCACGATCATGATTGAATATTTTCTTATTCCTCTCCAAGATGGAGTAATCTGGGGGATAGCTCACGGGCGTGCTCTGGCCGTGTTAGTCTTAAAACATAGCAGAAAAATGATTGTTCTGCTCGATTACTCCCTAAATTCACTCCAAATTGCTTTGAGCCCTTGGTTTTTGCACATTGAGTAAATATACCCAGAATAGCACCGCAATTTGGATAAAATTGTGCCGAAAGACAAGTAAATGAATGGAAAAAGGGTTAGTTAATATGATATGAAATGCACTCATCAAATACCCCCATACTTGAATGTTTGCTTGTCCTCAAGCAATCTCAAATCACTTAATAAAAGAGAATATGAGTGCATTACTTCTGATCTCAGGAGAATTGCAAATCCTTAAGCAAAGAGGGAACCACAATGGTTAGTTCAAACAAGAATACTCAATAAAAGGCTACACTTTTACTTTAAAGACCTTGACTGTGTGTGCAAACCCTAAGATGAGTGCCCCAACATCTCCAGGAGTCAACCTAAAACAAATTAACCTTCATTTCAACTAGACAACTGGGTAGTAGCTTTATACACACTAAGGGTAGTCTTTTCTCCCGGTAGGTCATCAAATGTACACTTGTAATGGGCAAAATTCGACCACTCAAGAGTTGCTTTCACTCCTCTAGGGTGATAGCCCTTTCTACCATCTTTTTACACTCAAAATTTCAAAATAGGACTGGTAGGGCATCCCCAAAAGGAATCCAACTTCCAGTTTTTTTTTACACTAGAATTAACACAAACACTTGGTCAAAAGTGAAAGGTTATCGTCCTAAAGCAAGTGGCTCCATAGTTAGGGCAATGTGATGAAGTCTTAGGTCAATAGAGTAAAAGTGAGTCTACAAGTTGCTCCAAATAAGCCCCTAACACACTCGTGTCCACCTAAGTTTAAGAATTTCCAACAAAATAATCATAGATCATCATTAGCAAGGCACTCATCCACAAAGGCAACCATGCAAGCCTCCCCCACAATTAAATGATACATTGTCCTCAATGTATAAATATAAGTCATGCAAAACAGAAAGTGAGGACAACATAGGAAAAAGGGGGTTCACGTGACTTCCCTCAACACCGAGAGTGATGATGCTGCTCTTAACGTGGGTGCCTTTCATTAAAATTTGAAGTCTTCAACACTGAGAGCGATGATGTTGCTCTTGACGTGTTTGCCACTCCATGGAACCACATAATCTTGAAATTAAAGGAGAACTCTAGTGAAGCTCAAGAAGTCCCAAAATACAATAATATAAAATAAAAGTGGAAAGAAGAAAACAACTATACAAAATAAAGAAAATAAGCCAAAATGTAGCAGGGGAGTCCCCTTGCTAATTGACTACAAATGATGAAATAGAGGGAAATACAATAAAGGAGATAAAGATAAACAAGAAACTGCTGTTGTGGTGATATATGATCAAGAGGGTGCCTTCTCAGGTTGGGTATCACCACCAAATGTGGTAGAACCAGTCTTGCAATGGTACCCAATACACTGCAAACCTTGCCCTAACCATCGAATACTGGGATGCTCCTCAAGGAATAAGGTGTCACTCCTACTTTGATTCGCTAAAGTTGTGGATTGTGGTAAGGTCACATGACCCATTCTCTGCAAGCTATGTAGATTAATAGGGCTAAATTTGCCTGTAGAGGATATATGGCCCATGCATTCAAAGAGATCCATTCCTTGAATGAGTCAGGTGACGTATGGATCGACAAATGTCGTGTGTGTGCGAGTGTCAGTGGCCTGGTGATAAAATGACGTGGCAATAAGGAATCCCAAGTGAAATGGGGTTCCATCCCTCATACTCAAAAGGTAACAGAACTCTTGAAGAGTGATGTTGCCAGTGCAATGATTTTGACCAATGATGGTACTGCTGAGTAGGGAGTGGGTGAATCTAAGTGCGAGTGACTTCAGAGATGATGCGGTGGTGATGCTTGGTCTGAAAGTGTAGCCACAGCCACTTAGCCTCCTCCAACAAATCGACTAAGTTACCCTAAGTGGTATTGAGGAGAGTACGTTGTGATACTCTTCGGTTAAGGTGTAGTACCGATCATAAATTCCCATGAAAACTTCAATTTCTGTGTAGCTCAGATGACTATCATGCCCCACGAGTGGTTATCGAATGGCATGAGATTCATCCCAAACATCCTGACCTTGAAGTTGCTTGAATGTGGCAAGGAATTCAAACATCAATTCATGGTGACCTGTTCATTGATGGTAAGTGCCTTATTCCAGGCTCCCACAGCCAATAATTGCTCAACCTCTTATCCTTAATCTGGCTCTATGCAATTCTTCCCAATTAATGCTGTGAAGGATACCAAATTCATACTGAGATAGCCGAGTATAATGTTTGTGATGAATTAGTGTTGTTAGGTGTGCGGGAGGCTGGCTCAGATCCAACTCTGACGGTGTTCGCTTCCTTAGCATTATCTGCACAAAAAATGGAGTGAATTGGTTCAATTATATATCAATATAGAGTGAACACGATGACCCCCTCAGTATTCGTGTCGATGGTCTTGTGGAGTAGCCTCTTCTTCTGCAAAGGTTTCTATGGCCGGCCTAGGGCACACCTCGCCAGATTGATGACGACGAAAGCTCCCCCAATAATCTTCATCCAAGAGAAGTGCAGTGTTGAATCTTTAGGACCACTCCAAAGACTTACCAAACGGCTCTCTAAATCCTAGCCGATGGCCTCCCAAAAGATGGAGAAAAGTTGGAGAGAAGGATGAAAGATGGCCCACAAAATCGGGCTGAATCGCGGCTTAAATAGGGCTTGAATCGGGCATCCACGCAGGCCTATGGATTTTTCACATGCCTCTGTGGAATTTCCACACGGGCATGTGGAATTTCTGCACACCCGTGCGGATCCTCTGGAATCCTGACTTTCGGCCGGCTATGAACAGTAACTGCTACAATGCATTGCTGCAGTGATTCACTACAGCAACCTGCTATGATATCCTACCAAAACACTCCTGATTGCACATTTTTCATCGAGGCAACATAAACGGGCACACATATATGCCATAGATCACGACGCTTCTTCAATAAAAAGCCTCATTGGTGAAGATCTTACTATCGATGCACGAGTCAGGATACGCAAATGCGACTGCCTTCGTGACCCTCTAACTCATTGTAATTGCTTGAATACAAGGAGGTTAGTACACATTCACATATCTTCGAACCTAACTTGTGTCTTCGGATTTGTTCCTTCCATGATTTCACCAAAAAGTGCATTCACGATCTACTTGGGCTTTTTTTCTTAATACTTAGCTTCACAAACCTACATGCATGAAAGTATCACAAATACACATGTATTAGCGCTAAAACATGATAAAAGTAATGCTCATCGTAAGAAAAGAATACTTCGTATTACTAATACACAAGCACTTATCAATGAACAGGGAGCCAATGAATATGAAGAAACTGATGATGATGATGTTGACGATGATGATGATGATGATGATGATGATGATGATGATAATGATTTGGGAGAACATGACTTTTAATTAATTACTAAATATCTTCTTGTACTTCTTCTCTTTTTGACAAGAACTTCATATTTCTATGTTGTTTCTAATTTTTTACGGATGTTCTATGTGGTGATAGATATATGTCTTATTTATGATGATGTTTTTCTTCTACCTTTCCAATTATGTTATTCTCATTGAAATTATTTTTCTTATCATTTATATTCACCCAATTTTTTTGTTGTTTGGATAGATTGTTTAGTTGAAGTGGGATGACTCATTATCTAGACTATAGCTCTGTATCATATTTGACTAGTTTTTTTTTAAGCATTGATCTTTTTGGTTAAGCTTATTGTCACATTGTAATAATGTCGGTTCAATTATTTGTATAATATATATGTAGCATGGAGCATCCTTGCTTTCCTTTTAGCCTTTAATTTCAGTGAAATTTGTTTCCATGCTTTACAACTTATATTTAATGTTCTCTATTATAGGTCGAGGTCAATTTTATGGTCAATCTATATCAGGCCGAGGTTGATCTACCTACCACAAGTATTCATCAAAAGTCTGTTACCTCCAAAGTAGTCTCCAATACCTCACAAAATTAGGAATTCCACCATGTATACATCAAAATATTCAGGCACCAAAAGTGGGGTAAATTTTTGAAGAGGTCACTGTGTTTTGGCCAATTTCCACTTTAGTCATTATTTTTCAATTCATATGAAAGAGGTCATCCAAATTCGATTTCATTTCACCAAGCGGTCACTCTTTGTTTTCTGGCCAAATTTATCTGTCGTGGCAGCCGGAGTAGCCACATCACATTAAATAAATTATTTCTTCGCACCCAGCTAGACATAACACGTTAGCAAAGTCCACATCATTTTAATTGACCCACTCAGCAAGCTCAGTCAACTCACAGTCAGCATCTTCTTCACTTCTCCTCTTTCAAGTTCCCATTTTTCAGCAGTGCTAGGGGAAGAGAATCATTGGAGGTCTACCGTTTCGTTATCGATTCAGGGTTTTTCCATAGGTCGACAATGAAGTGAAGTGAAAGATTATAAAAGAACCTAGACCTTCGTACCTCGGGCATCGTCAGATGGAGTTGAAAGTTAGGATATGAGAGTGAGTTCATAGGGAATTCTCGTACAAGTGATTTTTGAGTCTTTCTTCGTGATTGTATAACCCATCCGGTCTATAGATGAAGGTGAAAGAGAATGGCTAGTAATGTGCTGTGAGATGATGTTCTAAAAGTAATCATAATTCTTTTTTTTTTGTTTGTGCAGTTTGAGATTATAGCTGCAGATTATACATGTTGTAATTATACATGTTGTGTGCAAGGAAAAACCATGGATGAATTGCTAAAGATTCATAGTCTTGAAATGAATTTAAATAAAAGTGTAGAATATTGCAAGTTTATACAACTGTTATTGTTATTCTGAAGATAAAAAATAAAAGTACCATAACTCAACCATCATAATGGGGAAGATCACATAATAATTTGAACCCATTAATACAATAACATGGACAAAGTAGTTTCTTCCATTTAGAATGTTAGTTTCACAAAGTTAACAAATAGGTAGCCTTCACAATTTTTAATCAATTAAGACAGGTAACAAAGAGAGGAGGCCACTATTTTTTTTAAAACCTAATTTAAAGCTGACAGGCCCCCAGGTCCCCATTGTTGTGGTCTATACACAATTTTAAAACAAAAGAACATAAAGCACACTACAACACCACCCACTTTAATAAAGTCATAATTATGGCTTCCCAGATGTACTATTCCCTAGTGGAAGCCAAAATTTTCTTTTTTTCCGTGCTTCACTTGCTTTGCTTCTATCTTCTAAATTTCTTAGCATTCCTTCATTGTTGATCACAAGTTGTCTTGATGGGAAATGCTTCCTTGTCTAACTCTTGGACAGGGTTGATTTTTTGATCCTATAGTTGTTTGGTGAGTCTCTTGATTCTGTTTCATAGGGAAAAATATGTTTTCCATCAGAAAAGTTAAGTGTTTCATCTAAAGCATTAATGAAATATTCCAACAAATATACATGTGCTACTTGTGCAACTGAACGACTCCCAGTTGTTGTAATACTCTGTAGATTATGAACTGGGATGTGGTTGATCTGAGTAGGTGGCCTTGTAGGCACATGCTTCCTTGCTTGGCTTTGGGAGAGGAGCTGATTTTCCCCTACCATTGTGATAACTTTTTCCAGGTTTGATCTTCCATCTCTAGTTGTTGTTGTTGTGTGGGTGGATTCATGGGTGTTCTTATTCTGATCTACCTGTGTTTCATTAGGAAAAAAATAAATTTTTCCGAATAAAAACATGTTCTGCATCACTGAAGTATTCCAACATCAAAACTTGTGTAACTTGTGTAGCTGCCTGACTCCCAGTTATTGTAAGATTCTACAGATCATGAGTTGGGCTATGGATGACCTGAGTAAGTGGTCTTGCAGGTATATTTTTCCTTGCTTGATTTTTGGAGATTAGTTGTTTTTTTCCTCCCATTGTCACAAGCTTTTCCAGCTTTGATCTTCCATCACCAGTTGCAGTTGTGGGGATTGTTTCATGATTGATGTCACTCCCCTATAATTTCCACATAATCAATTTACATCACAAATCTGCAAAAAAATTTTAAGGACTAAAGATTTCAGCTATTACCTCTGTTGGTGGTGCATCTGCATGATTTCCACTTACAGTAGGTATATGGATATCATGTGATGGGTTAGGTATTTCTTGGGGAGGTTTTGCATGGCAGGAGTAAATTAACAATTAATACACTAACTAGATGAGGTAGGTAATTGGTAATATACAAATACCCTCCTCTATCAAAATACCTATTCTGCAGGAATGTCATGTGCCTCTACTAATGGTGCAAAATTCACAGCAATTTTTGTGTGAGTAGGTATATCCCTCATCTGCATTAAATTTCAATACAAAAAGAAACAACTAAATAACATTCCATAGAAACATACTACTACAATTTAAAAACAAATACCTCTACAGTGCGAATGAAATGCTCATGAAACACTTCCGGCTCAATTGTGTCCATGGGGTCCATATGCTGTCTAGCATCCTGTTACAAACCAAACAATGTTATTATCATATACCACCAAAGAAAGGAAAACATCAAGTTATAGAAGCTCATCATTATACTTCTTCATTTTGTTGTTCACCAGTTGTCCTTTGTCTCTGTAAAAATAGGTGTCATGTAAGTAATGAAGAAATTATAAACAAACAATATTTCTAAAATGTGAACTTGTGCTCACTTGCAAGCCATGGAATCTCTTGTTGTGTCCAATAGTCCCATAAACACTGCACCTCTTATTGTGCCCTTTCCTACTAACCTTTCCTCTTATGTATCCTTCCTACTAATCAAGTGGATCCTTCTTCCTTATCAAGGGTTTCCTACCCCTATTTCTGTTTGCTAGTTCTGGGGGTATCATTGGACCTTGTGGACTCTTGGGCCAGCAATTGGAGTCTTGGGTTGGGTTCAGTATATGGTTATAGGTAGCTAGGAAAGATCTAACAGTGCAACACTCATCTATGTAATGTTCAGGATTTTTTTTGTTGAAATAAAGTGATGATATTGTGTGGCCACATGGTATACCTATCAATTGCCACTTTCTATAGCTGCAAGACATATCTTTAGTGTCAACAATAAATTGGCCATCAAAACAAACAACCTGGTACTTGTCACCACCTGACCAAGTTGTCCTACATTACTAACTAAGCTCTTTGGCTTTCTCTAACTTGTTAACAATCTTAAGACAATGTCTTGTGATGCATTTTTTCATTGAGTCCATTTTTTTAGGATCCTAATCATGAGTTGTGTCCTAATCATCTCATTAAGGGTAACTATGCTGGTCCTAGCTTCCAAGATCTGGTTGTTAAAGCATTCACATAAGTTATTAAACAACATGTCACATTTAAATTTGGATTTGAAATGTGATCTGCTTCAGTATGCATGGGCAATATTTTTCCTGAAAGTGCATGCCTCCTCTGACTTATCCTTGAGTGCTTCCATTGCCAAATTAAATGCAGGAATATAACTACTCCTAGCACAAGCCCATAGCTGATCCTATAGCCCTTTGCCTCTAAATCTTCATCTAAAATTTGTATGTATATGCCTTACGCAAAACCTATATTCACTATGAGGAAATACTTCCTCGATTGCATTTAGAAGGCCCTATGTGGTAATTTAGGTTTTGTAAAAAAAATCAAATAACTAGCAAAAAAACACAACAAAAAGCAAAAACACCAAAGAAAAACAGGATATTAAGGAAAAATGTAACGATTGTTATGAAATGACAAAAGAAACTTATATTGAAATTATACACTTACCTTCTGCCTATCGCTCATGAATGCCCACTGATGCGAATTGCATATCTCGAAGTGTTTAGCCAAAAGTTCTAGAAACCATACCCAATTATGGTAATTCTCCTTCTTTACTACTTCCCATGCTACTAGATAGATGCAATCGTTTGCATCAATGCCAACAGCTGTAAGGAGCTGACCACCATACATCCCCTTTAAGAAACAACCATCTACTGAAATTACCTATAAACAGCCTGCCAGGAATCCTGCTCTGAGTGTGGATAAGCATACGTACATTGCTAAGAACTCACCCTCATTACATTAAAATTTTATTGTTGACTGTGGATGTGTCCTAAGCAACTCCGACCTGTAGTCATATAACCTACTCATCTAGGTGTGCTCATCGCTATCAAGCATTCTAATTCCCAGCAGGATCAAAACAGGAAAACAATCTCAATGTTATAAACACAATAATGCACTCAGTTTGAATGCAAATTAAAGACTCAAGACAACTTGATAAGCAGGGGAAAACAAAACTCATTATTATACCTTAGGGAAATACATTTGGCCCTCTATGCATTTAATCTGGATATTTTAACCTCTAGATTTGTTCTGACAGCCTGTATTATACCTCCAAGTTTCCAAGATGGGTCTGCTCTAAACTGCTCCAGATAATGCTCTGCTATACAGTGAGCACTGACATGTCTGATATTATGGTCCCTTGTGCATTCATGCTTAAGATATCCAACTTTGATCTGGATAGTTGACACATCCAAATATGCATGTAAACCGCAAGTGCACGGGTGTCGAAGTAATAATACCCCGGTGAGAGGGTAGTCGAATCCCCAGGGAATGTGCTTAGAACCACCAAGATTGTTATTTAACTAGAATGAAAATATGTTGAAAGTGATGTGGAAACAAACTCAATGCAAATAAAAATAAGAAAAGATAAAGGAGGCACAAGTAAAAGATTGGAGAGGCAATCAACGATAAATGGGGTACCCGGATATTGCTCCACCTAGGACAATCATTTCAAGTGCAAGAACCCTCTATGATGCTTCCTAATCAATGCAAGTGAGTCGTGGAAATCCTTAATTACATAGTCCCAAATCTAAGGTCAACCATGACTAACTCTATACATGTCCCGGAGAAGAAATCAAATAATCTCAACAACTCATACTCACATAGAATTGCAATAAGTTCTAGGGATTCCAAGTGATAAATCTCTTCCTAATTGTAGACCTAACCCTTTGGTCCAGGCGGAAGGTCCCTAACCACAATTAAGCCCTAGATACTAAGATCACTTCTGCGCTTCACTCCGTTGCACCCGCAACTAAGCCCTAGCGGAAGGTCATCCCTTAGACCATTCACTCTATTGTGCCCGCAAAGAACTCGAGGAACAGAGGTAGAATTTAACACATCAGAGGGGAAAGTGGATGCTCCTATACCTCTTGACTCACCCTCTCAGCCCTCTCCAACCTAGCTTTGTCTAACACTCGTGGTGTGTCACTCACTCACAAGAGTTACTACCAAGAACTCTCAACCCTAGTGTCACTCTAGGGGAGTATTCATACAATCAAGCATACAAGATTGGAACTCACAATAAACATCAATTATTTGAAAGCATAACAAAGAGATTCAATGAAACGAATACATCCTAGGGTTCACAAATACCCAAGTACCAACTAGAGAATTAGCTCTCCATGGAGCAAAATACAATAGATAAAGAAATCAAAAGTATAGAGAGATGCAATCCATGAATGAAAACCCCCTTGTGTTCGTGTCGAAGGTCTTGTGGATCGGCCACGTCTTCTTTAAAGGTCCCCTCGTCAAACCTAGGGCACACCCCGCCGGATCGGTGCCGACGAAAGCTCCCCCAATAGATCTCTTCCGAAGGAAACGCGGTGTCAAAGGCTGTCAAACCTCTCCAAAGCCTTGCCAAAGCCTCTCTAAACCCTAGCCGCCGGCGCCTCCAAAGATGGGGAAAGGTGGAAGAAAAGATAGAGAAATCGGGGCTGAATCGCGTCTTTTAAGGGGCTTGAATTGGGCATCTACATGGGCGTGTGGAATTTCCACACGGGTGTGTGCCACACGCCCATGTGAATTCTCTGGTATAGTAACTGCTACAGTGATTTACTACAGAAACTGCTACAGAAACTGCTGCAGTACTCAACCACACTCCCGAATCCACTTTTCATCTTGGCAACATAAATGGACACACATTTATACCGTAGATCGTGTTGCTTTTTCCATAAACGGGTTCATTGGTGAAGATCTTGCTATCAATGCACAAGTCGGGATACGCAAATGTGACTGCCCTTATGCCCCTCCAAATCATTGTAATTTCTTGAATATATGGAGGTTGGCAGACATTCACGTATCTTTGAGCCCAACTTGTGTCTTCGCATTTGTTCCTTTCAAGATTTCATCAAATAGTGCATTCGCGATCTACTTTTGGCTTCTTTTTCTTAAAACATAACTTCACAACCCTACTTGTGCAAAAGAACACAAATACACATGTATTAGGGCTTAAACCTGATAAAAGTAATTCTCATTGTAAAAAAAGAACACTTCGCATTCTTAACACACAAGCACTTATCAATAGTGTTCTTATCCTTTAGCATTGGAGAAGCCCACAGGTAAAATGGACTACCCTTTCTGCAATATGCCTTACATCTGACCTTACTATTAGGCCTGAAATTCATCACAACCCTATTTTTTACCCCATAATTTTTCACTGCTTGCTTGAATTATAAAAAACTTCTAAACTTCATCCCTATGAGAAAATGAGGATCCTTCATATCTGTCTCTCTGAATTCAGGATATCTGGCCTTGGGTGGATTTATCTCATCCTTATCAGTTGTGGAATAT
Source organism: Dioscorea cayenensis subsp. rotundata (assembly GCF_009730915.1). Classification (NCBI taxonomy): domain Eukaryota; kingdom Viridiplantae; phylum Streptophyta; class Magnoliopsida; order Dioscoreales; family Dioscoreaceae; genus Dioscorea; species Dioscorea cayenensis. Next base: position 12,696,839 of record NC_052487.1, on the reverse strand, counting down.
GACTGAAGATCATCAGATGCAGCATAGTCAGTGAGCACCTCCTCCTCATCAACATCTTCTTGTCTACCAGTTTCCTCCTTTATAGTTTCTTCAGGCTCTTCAGGCTCATCAGCACAATCTTCATTACTATCAACCCCACCATCATCCTCCTCACTATTCAAACTGTAGTCAGAGTCATTAATATCACTCCCATTGGCTTCCTCATCTTCAAGATCTTCATCTACATGGTCCTGCACACCTTCATTGCCTGCATTTTCTTCTGATTCATGTTCATGCACATGTTCAAGGTCTTCATTCAAATGATTTACTTGTTTTGATTCATGTTCTTGCACATGTTCTTCAGGATCTTCTTCAACTGGATCGCATTCTTGTACTTGGACCTCCTTCAATATCTTCACATAAATACTTATATGCCTACTTTGGCCCACATTCGAAGCCATTCTAATGACATCTGAATCACTTTTTATTTCTCTCACAGCACTGCTACTTTCACATAACTAAAAACTACATCTCTCTATGTAAATGCTCAACTCAAGGGCCATATGTTCAAGCTCTAATCTGGATAAAAAATCACCATCACAGAAGTCTACAACACCTGCGATCCTATACTCACTCCTATTTTAAATGTCACCCATCTCGGAGAACATGTGTATTGATAAATAGTTAGCAATTGGTACCGGCAACATCAAAGCAAAGTGTGTTAAAAAAATTCATCATATAATAATAACCCTAAAAAATTATTTTTCCTCATCAATTGAAAGGGCTATACAACTATCAACTATCAATAAAATACAACATCACTGATAATTTCCGATTCACAACCCATTAAGAATTAGGTCATTTGAAAAGTAGTGTTTAATCACATGAGACAACACCCCTCAAATATCTTCCATACCATACTTCTTAAAAATGTTCACAAGTGTAAAAAAAACAATTATGGATGTAATCAATTCCATAAAAACCAAATTTAACATGTTTGTTGACAATCTTCTTAAAAAAGTTTGAACACCTTTCATAGATTTAAGACATTTCCACTGGCGCTTCATCTTGCCCAAATAAATGTACAAAACGAGGTAATTTGACTTACGGTATACTGGAGCTTCATCTTGTGCACCTCTTACCCACTAAGCATTCACCATGATGTACAGAGATGGCTGCCACCTTCGTGCCTTAACTGCAATCATCGGCAAATACAGAAGTTAGACTCCCTTCCTCTTCCTCTTCCCGTTTCCCCACAACTCTCCGGTGATCGGCTTCTCAGATGATCGGCTATAAGTTAGGGATTGTTTGGTCGGGTATAGGACCCTCTCACGAGGGATGGGAAAGAGAGGAAATAAGAAGATGGTGACTGTGCGTTTACTGAGCTTGCTGAGTAGATTAATTAAAATGACGTGGACTTTGCTGACATGTTATGTCAAGATGGGTGTGAAGAAATAATTTATTTAATGTGATGTGGCTACTCCGGCTGCCACGTCAGATAAATTTGGGCGGAAAAAAAAGAGTGACCGCTCAGTGAAATGAAATCAAATTCGGATGAGCTCTTTGATACGAATTGAAAAAAAAAATGACCAAAGTGGAAATTGGCCAAATCACAATGACCTCCTCAAAAATTTACCCCCAAAATGAGCCCTTTGATTACATAATCTCCTCCAGCTTCACAACCTTCGCTAACTCCACATTCTGAGCCTTCTACCCATGTCTCTAATGGCCAACATGAGTCAACAGAGGATCAATTTAATGAATCTAATAGCACTGCAGCCCCTTGGTTTATTATTACTGACAGTGTAGTTATTATGTAAGTAAATTTTATTTTTTAAAAATTTTATAATTGTATATATAAATTCCTCAAGAAAAGCTCCTAAATTTTATAATTAAAATGTTTAGTAATTTGACTTTCTTTTAGAGATTATGAAGTTAAAAGAGTAATACATGACTTGGTCCAAGGCCACATCAAAGAAGCATGGACTGGATGTGGAAAAGTGCCTAGAGATGTGCGATAGAAAATGTTTACAACTTTTAGGGTAAATATCATTTAAGTAAATTAATGTATTACTATAATTTAATTAAATATTTTTTTTTACTCTTGAAAATTTCAACATATTTAATCTTTCTTTCTTTAGGGTATTTACACATGGGAGTCACAACATGAGTCTATGATATTAAATCATTTCAACAATGAGGAGTGAGTGGTTGGAAAAAAACATTTGTACCTTGCTCACACACTTTACAATGCTCCAGTTGAGTGGATGACCCCTTCAGTTGGAGAGAGTTTGCAGAAATATTGGGGGTCAGAAGAGTTCAAGAAAATGAGCAAAATAAAAAAAAAGAAAGAAATAAGGCAGTAAATGGATTTTCTTCAATTGTTATCTATCGTGGTGGATTTGTCAGCATTCTCGTGCACCACCTCACGCATGTAATGTCCATATTCTATGTAATTATTATTATCATTATTATTTATGATTTATTTAACTCTATAGATTTTCTACTATGCTATTTGTTCAGATTGAAAAATTGGGTAGGGAACCAACATCGAAAGAATGTTTCATCTGCACTCACAGGAAGATGGATGGCACTCTTGTGGGTGAGCGTGGTACACAAATTGTTGTAAGTATACTATAATTTCCTCATGAAGTTAATTTTTTGCGTCAATTTGTTGAATTAGTGGCTTTCTAGTAATAGTTTCATCAATTTATTTGGAAGCAATTACATTGATAGTTCACCAAAGATTTCATTTTTGTGAAGGCTATATATCCATATATTTTTTTTAAACGTCGCAATCTCTTACAATGTATGCTAAATTATTTATTTGCATCAATTTATTTGCTTTGTTATATATGTATATATATATAGATATATTCCTTTCATAGGTTACTTTAGACATTTATATATAGTTTTTTATTAATTGGATTGAATTTTTGATAAATGCAGGAACAATTTGATATAACACTTGCAAATAAGTGTGATCATGGGGAAGATGAGAATTCCATCAACCAAAATGAATTGCGGGACCGCATTACAGTTGGAAGTCATAATAGAATGTTGGGAAAGGGTAATATAATTAGGAAAATGCCTTCAATCAATTACAAGCCACATACGTGGCCTTTCAATCAACTGGGCAACTATATGACCAAATTAAAGGAGTTGCAGTCAGAGCTTGCTAAAACCCAAGTTAAGCACAATGCAATGCTTACCAAGCATGATACGATGTGAGCCGAACATCATACGATGCGGATTGAGTGGACTCGTCATTAGTCATTTGAAATGTCATTTCTTGCAGCACTTAGGTTGAAGGGCATTGGCCTCTCCGATATGGATGTTGCCACTCTCACGTGATCTATCCCGAGAGCACCGACAACGGAGACACAATCACATGTTGATGAGCACTCTCCAATAGGGAAAAGGCCTCGCACCACACTAGTAGCCGATAATACTCTTTATGGCCTGAATGATGAAGAGGATACATGCTAAAGCATACTTTGAGTTTTTTCTTCTTGATATTGTTGGTGTAGAAGTTAGTTCTCTTCAACTGGCTGATAAGGAAGATAAAGCAACAATTCAAGCCATAGTTCACTTCAATTTAATCAGCAACAATTCATTCTTATGTTTTCAATTTTTTTTGTTTAAGGTAAAGGTAATGAATTGTCATTTAGCATGATTTTCTATTTTCCAGGCTGGAAAACTTTCCTTAGTGAACATAACTACAAGGGCATGGTATGTTCTATGATTACCAATACTGAATTCATTCCATTCTTTATATGTGTGTTATTTATGTATTAATTATTGATGAATTTTTTTGTGGAACTTTTGTGCAGACATCGATCTGGACGTCCCAAGCTTACCCTCAGTGTGGAAAGATTATATGGTGTGCTTGGAGGCTTCTCCCTCTGATAAGGTCTGAGAATTCCACCAATGCATTGTTTCCATTTATTGTATCTCTAATAGAATAGTGGGATATTTTAATATTTGAAGCAAGCGTAGCAGCTATAAGGTTATACGATTCTCCTTTTAGATTTGCATCATGTATCATGCACCATTTATGCGATGGTGAATGATATTATAGACAGCTCACATGACATGCTTAGTAGCTGGCTATAGTTGGTAACCAAACCAGCTAGTTATTTATGACATTTGATAGTTCTCAAGTCGAACTCTACCAGCAAGTTAGAGAAGCACCTCGGTTTGGATTTGGTTCAAATAAAGTATTGGTGAGTATAGCTGAGTTCACTACATTCAAAATAATATTTCCATTATTTGGCCTTGAAAATTCATGTTATGTTTATGTTAAATGCGAAATGAATTGATAGTATTGACACGTCCGAATATGCGTGTAAACTGCAAGTGCACCGTTGTCGAAGTAATAATTACCCCGGTGAGTGGGTAGTCGAATCCACAGGGAACAGGGCTACTAGTACTAACTTCTTCTCTGCTTTCTAGCCTAATCATAAATGGAAAGGTGTGGTGATCTAATGTGCGAAGAAATGAATACCGGAGACGAATATGCAAGGGTTAAATGGATGGAGATCTCAATCAGTAAAAGTGGGGTATTCGGGCAATGCTAACCCTAGGATTCAGGTATTAGGTACCGAATGAGCAAAGTGTCTCTATGAAGAGTAAGTTAAGTCATGGAAATCCAAATATAATCGGATCCGGCCTCCCGATCACCGATACTAATCCCCTACAAGGTCCCGGTGGAGAAATCGCTCAATCTCAACACCTCACACCACATATGACCGCAAAGCACTCTAGGGATTCCAAGAGGTGTATCCGATTAATAAAAATTGATCCAACCCTAATTCCCGGCGAAGGATCCTAACCCCCTACAAGGTCCCGGCGGAGAAATCTCTCAATCTCATGCCTCACACCAAATATGGTTGCATAGAGCTTAGGGAACGGAGATAGAATACACCAATCGGAGGGGAAAGGCAATGCTCACTATCTCATGACTTGCCCTCTCAACCCTTTTCAATCTTGAGATTCTAACCCTAATGGATACCTCTCTCTCACCAAGGTAACAAATCATGCAAACCAAATAACCAAAAGATCAATAAGGCAAGCAAGCATTAGACAATCAAGATTAAAATTTAATCAAACTCTGATTAAATAGAAACACTAAGCAAATCCACAAAAGATGAGAATCCTAAGGTTTACATGCCCAAATACCCTATAGGGTTTTAGCTCTCCATGGAGCAACATACAAAACACACCATCAATGAATGAAAGTTCATTAAAACCATAGAAATAAACCCCCTTATATATGAACTGATGGCCTTGATGGAGAGCTTCAACGTCTTGAAGGACCCACTCCGAAGCTAGGTTTACTGGTGGCTTCCTTGATGCTATGACGGAGGAGGAATCAATCAAAGTTGGTGACGAAGCGCTTCCAAAGCCGCAAAGATCTCCTCTCCAAACCCTAGCCGTCTCACCCCTCAAGAGCCGCACAAAAGATGAGAAAGAATATGGCAAAACGGCTATTTATAGGCCTTAGATCGCGCCTGTCACGTGCCCTCACGTGCCCGTGTCGATTTTCCACGCGGCTGCGTGGGTTGCAGGAATCTGTTACAGTAAAATTGCTACAGTATCTTTGAGAGGTCTTGCAATCTTCTCTTGAGGCCACATGTCCGGGCACACGTCCATGTGGTAGGCTATAAAACTTTTCTTCATTGACGTATCTTTGAGAGGTCTTGCAATCTTCACAAAGAGAAGGAACATGAAGATGTGGTTGTCTTTGTGCCCTTCTAACTAGTGAATTGACTTGAATCTTCTTGGAAGTTGGCACACATCTCCACGTTTATGAACTCCTCTCGTGTCTTGGTTCTTGAATTGAACAAGAACTCCCAACATTATGTCTTTATAGCCCATCTTTGCTTCCTTTTTACTCTTCAATTCATTCACAGCCTATATGCATAAAAGAACACCAAATACACAATATGAGACATAAACCATGGTAAAAATGATGCTCAATGCATGTAAAACATACATAAAAATATGTCTACTCAAGCACTTATCAAGTATATCATAGAGAAAAAAAAATAATCCCTAAAGGATTCCTTCAGTGACGAATCCCCATGATTTCCTCAGTTTTAACCAAGGGCTCCACAATTGTTGTGAATTATTCATATGACAATAGACTCTCTTATATATTATTAGCCTTTTGCTGTAAGACCATGGGAATCCCATACAAATTGTCAAATATTAATTCTCTGATATCTCATCAGGAATATCAAGAGACAAACCTTTTGACCTACAAAGAAGAAAAAATAGCACCTCCACCGGAGGGCCCAAAACCTTGATGAAGATGAACCACCTATGGAAACTGAAGAACCACTAGAACAAATCATATAGGCTGCTCCTCAACTAGAGACTACTGGAAATGTATTGGTATTGTTCATATTTCTTTGTCATTGTCATTGCAGGTAGATTTATTATCTAATACCTATATATTGATTCCTTGTGTTGTTTATATCATGCAGGGTTTGGATGAAATAAACCCCATGGCTGCCAAACTAGAACAAAGCAGCCATGGATTATTGATTGAAAAATACGGGACATTACGAAAACAAAACATAGGATTATTATTTTTATTCAAAAATAGGAGACATTAAAAAAACATATAAGATGAGTGTTTTGATTAAAAAATAGGAGGCATTCCAAAACTTACTATTAAGCTTTTGATTAATAAATATGAGACATTGGGAAAGAAAATTAGGACTAGGGTTTTGATTCAAAACTAAAAAATATAGAAGAGTTAAGGTTTTGATTTCGATATAATAGGCATTCCAAAAAGAAAACATAGGATTAAGGTTTTGATTGAAAACCCAAATCCTATGTTTTCTTTTCTTAATGTCTTCTATTTATCAGTATTGTTATTATAAATAGGAGACATTCTGAAAAGAAAAGAAAGGATTAGGCTTTTGAAAAAAAAGAAGACATTCCTAAAAGAAAATATTGGTTGGGATTTTGTTTCCAAACCAAAATTTAGATGACATTCCCATAAGAAACATAGGATTAGGGTTTTGATTCAAAACCCTAAACCTATTCAAACAAGAAAGTATTTCATTTTTGATTGAAAAATATGTGACATTCTGAAAAGAAACATAGGTTAAGGTTTTGATTCAAAATTGATAAATAAGAGACATTTTCAAAACAAAAAATAGCAAATCTGATAAATAGGGGACATTAAGAAAAGATATCATAAGATTCAAGTTTTGATTGAAAGATAGGAGACATTCTAAAAGTAACCATAGGATTAGGGTTCTCATTAAAAAGTACCATACATTCATAAGACAAAAGATTGGATTATTGTTTTCAATAAAAAATTGGAAACATTCCCAATAGATAATATAAGATTATAGTGTTGATTCAAAACTAAAAAATGATATACATTCCGAAAAGAAAACATAGGATTAGGGTTTTATTTTATAATAAGGTAGGCATTTGAAAAAGACAACAAAGGATTAGGGTTTTGATTCAAAATTAAAAAATAGAACACATTACTAAACTAACACATAAGATAATGTTTTTATTAAAAAAATAGCAAATATTGCCAAAAAAAATAGGATTAGGATTTTGATTGAAAATCAATAAATAGTAAACATAGGATTACTGTTTTGATTGAATAATAGGGGACATTTTGAAAAGAAATTATATGTTTAGGGTTTTGATTGAAAAATAGGACATTCCAAAAAGAAAACATAGGATTAGGGATTTGAATAAAAAATAGGAGGCATTATGTAAAGAAAACATTGGATTAGGGTTTGAATAAAAAATAGGAGGCATTATGAAAAGAAAACATAAGATTATGGTTTTGATTCAAAAATAGTAGACAGTAAAAAAAACATAGGATCCAGATTTTGATTCAAAACTGATAAATAGGAGGCATTAAGAAAAGAAAAACATACGATTATTGCTTTGATTAAAAAATATAAGACATTACGAAAACTAAACATAAAATTAGGGGTTTGATTGAAAAGTAGGAGACATTATTATAAGAAAATATAGAATTAGGGTTTTGATTAAAAAACAGCAGACATTCCCAAAAGAAAATAGAAGATTAGGGTTTTCATTGAAAAATTGGATCCATTAAGAAAAGAAAACATAGGATTAGAGTTTTGATTGAAAAATATATGAAATTACAAAAATAAATCATATTATTATCATTTTGATTCAGGATTCAGGTTTTGATTGAAAGATAGGGATTAGTAATGTTTTCTTTTGGAAATGTTTCCATTTTCTCAAAACATAGGATTTGGGTTTTGTTTGAAAGATAGGAGACATTTCGAAATTAAAACATAGAATTATGGTTTTGAATGAAAACTAGCAGACATTCGCAAAAGAAAATGTAGGTTAGTGTTTTAATTTAAAAATAAGAGATGTTCCGGAAAGAAAACATACCATTAGAGTTTTGTTTGAAAAATATGACATATTCCCATAGTGTTTAGATTCAAAAAAATAGCAGACATTCCGCAACCATAATCTTATATTTTCTTTTTGGAATGCCACCTATTTTTGAATCAAAGCACTAATCCTTTTTTTTCTTTTGGCAATGTCTCCAATCTTTCAATCAAAAATCTAATACTATATTTCCTTTTCTTCATGTCTGTTATTTATCAGTTTTGAACCAATACCATAACCCCATAATCTTATGTTTTCTTTTCAACATGGCTCTTATTTTTTAATCAAAACCCTAATCTTATGTTTACTTTAGGGAATGTCTTCTATTTTTGAATCAAAACTATAATCCTATGTTTTCTTTTTAGAATATCTGCTATTTTTTAATCAAAACTCTAATCCTTTCTTTTAAATCAAAAGCCTAATCGTTTATTTTTTCTTTTCTTATGTCCCCTATATTTTATTTTGGAATATCTGCTATTTTTGAGTCAAAACCCTAATTAGAATCTGTTCTATTTTTGTATTCAGAACCTTAATTCTATATTTTATTCTTAGAATGTTTCATATTTTTTAATCAAAACCCTAAACTATGTTTTATTTGGTGAAAGTCTACTATTTTTCAATCAAAACCCTAATCCTATGTTTTCTTTTGGTAATGTTTTTGAAAAATATGGGACATTATGAAAAGTTTCAAAACCCCTAATCCTATGTTTTCCTTTCGAAATGTCTCATTATTTTAAAATGAACCCCCTAATCCTATCTTTCAAAACCCTAGTCTTATGTTTTCTATTCGAAGTGTCTACTGTTTTTTAATGAAAACCCTAATCCTTTGTTTTCTTTTGGTAATATCTCCTATTTGTCAATCAAAACACTAACTGTATGTTTTCTCTTCCGAATGTCTCCTAGTTTTTAATTAAACCCCTTATCCTATGTTTTTTTTCGAAATATCTACATTTTATTTAATAAAAATCTTAATCCTGTGTTTTCTTTTGGAAATGTCCCCTATTTTATGGTTTTTAATCAAAAACCTAATCATATGTTTTTCTTATAGTAATGACTTCTATTTTTCAATCACAAGCCTAATCCTATATTTTCTTTTCGAAATATCTACTATTTTTTAATTGAAACACTAATCTTTTTTTTTTCTTTTCAGAATATCTCATATTGCAAACAAAACCGGAATACTTTGTTTTCTTTTCTTAATATCCCCTATTTATTAGTTTTTAATCAAAATCATAATCCTATGTTTTCTTATAGTAATGTCTCCTATTTTTCAATCAAAACCTTAATTCTTTGTTTTTTCTTTTAGGAATGACTACTATATTTGAATAAAAAATATACCTTTTTTTGTTTTGATTAAAACTAGAAATAGTGGACATTAACAAAACAAAAGATAGGATTAGGGTTTTAATTTAAAAATAGGGATGGCTCCTATTAGAATTAGGGTTTTGATTCAAAAATTGTAGACATTCAGAAAAAGGACATGACATTATTGATAAAAAGGCGACATTAAGAAAATATTTTGATTATTTCAGAATGAAAAATAGGAGACATTACTATAAGAAAATATAGGTTAGGGTTTTGATTCAAAACTGATAAATAGGAGGCATTATGAAAAGAAAACATAGGATTAAGGTTTTAATTGAAAAATATGAGACATTCCAAAAAAACAAATCGGACTAGGTTTCCATTAATAAATAGTAGAGGTTCTCAAAAAAAAAGATAGGATTAGGATTTTAATTCAAAAAACGAGACATTCTGAAAGGATAACAAAGGATTATGGTTTTGATTAGAAAATAGTAGGGTGTGGTTTGAAAAAGTACTAATAATATGTTTTCTTTTTGAAATATTTGCTATTTTTTAATCAAAACTATAATCGTAAGTTATGTTTTACAAATGTCCCATATTTTTAAATCAAAACCCAAATCCTATGTTTTCTTTGGGCGATCCCTATCTTTAAAAACAGCTTCGAATCCCTATGTGATTTCTTTTCTTAATGCTCCTCACGCTGATTTGGTGACGAATAAAAACCCCAACCTGTGTTTTCTCTCCAGTAATGTCTAGTATTTTTAATCAAAACCTGATCTCTTTCTTTTACTCCTGATGACCTGGCTTATTTTTGAAAATCCTAAAGGCTCTAATCATATATTTTTCCCATAGTAATGTCTCAAGCTATATATATCAAAGCCCTAATCCTATCTTTTCTCGGTGTCTCCTGTGCTTTTGAATCAAAACCCTAATCTCTTTTCAGGAATGTTCGCAATCTTTCAAACGACCACTCAGGCCGCATATATTTTCTTTTTGAAATGTCTCATATTTTTCAATCAAAATCTAGTCCTATGTTTTCTTATGGTGATGTCTCCTATTTTTTCATTCAAATCCCTAATCTTATATTCTCTTATAGTAAGGTCTCCTATTTTTCAATCAAAACCCCAATCCTATGTTTTCGTTTCAAAATGTCTACTATTTTTGAATCAAAACTTTAATACTATGTTTTCTTATAGTAATGCAACGTATCAAATCGAGACCATAATCGTAATCTTGTGTGCTTTTCAAAATGGTCTCGTGCGTTTTGAAAGAAAGGAGAAATTTCAAAAGCATGTAGCATTAAAAGCAAAACCCAGGTCCTTTGTTTTCTTTCCAGTGCACTCAGTATAAACACATAATCTGCATTTCTTTTAGGAATATTTGCTATTTTTAAATTAAAATCCTACTCGTATGTTTTTCTTTTCACGATACCATTCCTAGTATCTGGGCTAATCGATATGTTTTCTTTGTTTGAAATGCTCCATGGTTTTGAATCAAAACCGATCTGTGTTTTATTTTGAAATGTCTGCAGTTTTGGGTTTTCAATCGAAAACACGATCTAAGGCTTTCGTACATTTAATGCCTCATATTTTTAGTCGAACAATAACCTTCATATTTGTTTGTCCGAAATCTCTTAAATTTTTAATCAAAACCCAACCCTATTCGATGTTTTCTTTCGCTGATGTCTTCTGTAATAAAATCTCAATTCTAGGTTTTCTTTTCGAAATGCCACATATATTTGAATCAAAACCATAATATCATGTTTTCTTTTGGGAATGTATGCTAGTTTTTAATCAAAACAATAATCCTATATTTTCTTTTCGTAATGTCTCACATTTTTCAATCAAAACCCTAATCCTATGTTTTTTATGGAATGCCTCATATTTTTTAATCAAAACCCTAATTTTATATTTTTGTTTTGGTAATGTCTGCTATTTTTGAATCAAAACAATAATCTATGTCTTTATTTTTATAATGTAACATATTTTTAATGAAAATTCCAATCCTATATTTTCTTTTTGATATGTCTCCTATATTTCAACTAAAACCCTAATGTTATGTTTTCTTCTTGGAATGTAACCTAAATTTTGGTTTACAATAAAAAACTTAATCCCATTATTTATTCTTTGAACGCCTCCTATTTTTTAATCCAATTCCCAATCTTATGTTTTCTTTTGGGAATGTCAGCTATTTTTGAATCAAAACAATAATTATATGTTTTCTATTCAAAATGTCTCATATTATTTTAATCAAAACCCTAATCCAAAGTTTTTTATTTGAATGGCTCCAATTTTTTAATTGAAACCCTAGTCTTATGTTTTCGTTTTGGAATGCCTGCTGTTTTCGAATTGAAACATTAATCATATGTTTTGTTATAGTAATGTCTCTTATTTTTCAATCAAAATCATATTCCTATGCTTTGTTTTCTTAATGTTTACTAATCCTATATATTCTTATATTAATGCTTTCTATTTTTTAATCAAAGCACTAATCCTATGTTTTCTTTTTGGAATGGGTCTTATTTTTGAATAAAAAACATAATCCTTTCTTTTTTTCGCAATGTCTGCTATTTTTAAATCAAAATCTTGATCCTATGTTATCTTTTGGAAATGTCGATAATTTTTTAATCAAAACTCTAATGCTATGTTTTCTTTTGCAAAATGTCCCCAATTTTTTGGTTTTTAATCAAAACCCTAATCAAATATTTTCTTATAGTAATGTCTCAAATTTTTAAATCAAAATCTGAACCTATGTTTTCTTTTAAGAATGTCTCTTATTTTTCATTCAAGAACCTAATTTTATGTTTTCTTTTTGAAATGTGTAGTATTTTTTAGTTTTGAATCAAAACCCTAAGCTGTTGTTTTCTTTTTGGAATGTCTTATTTTTTAAATCAAAACCCTAGTCCTATTTTTTGTTTTGAGAATCTCTGCCTATATTTTCTTTTTGTAATGCCTCAGATTTTTTTAATAAAAATCCTAATCTTATGTTTCCTTTTCGTAATATATCCTATCTTTCAATCAAAACTTTAATCATGTATTTTCTTTTTAAAATGTCTCGTATTTTTAAATCAAAGCACTAATCCTTTTTTCTTTTTGAAATATCTACAATTTTTTAATCAGAACCCTATTCCTATGTTTTCTTATAGTAATAACTCCAATTTTCCAATTAAAACTCCAATCCTATGTTTTCTTTTCAGAATGGCTCCTATTTTTAAATAAAAAACATAGTCCTTTCTTTTCTTTTGATAATGTCTACTATTTTTTAATCAAATCTCTAATCTTGATACTAGGAGACATTTCGAAAAGATAACATATTGTTAGGGTTTTGATTCGTAATGGATAAATAAGAGACATTAAAATAGAAAACATAGGATTCGGGTTTTATTCGCAAAATAGGAGGCATTCAGATAAGAAAATATAAGATTAGGATTTTGATTTGAATATAGTAGGAATTCCAAAAGGAAATCATAAGATTTGGGTATTGATTGAAAAATAGTAGGCATTCTGAAAAGGAAATATAGGATTAGATAACATAGTATTACGCTTTTGATTCAAAAATAGTAGACATTATGAAAAGTAAAACATAGGATTATAGTTTTGATTGAAATATAGGAGACATTCCGAAAAGAAAACATTTGATTGTTGTTTTGATTCAAAAATAGTAGGCATTGCGAAAAGGAAACATATGATTAGGGGTTCGATTAAAAAAATAGGAGTCATACCAAAAACAAAAAAAACCTAGGGTTAGGGGATTGAAGTGTTCTTACTAAAAATATCGGTTGTATTTGATTCAAAAATAATACA
>NC_052487.1:12662077-12682340 GCF_009730915.1 Dioscorea cayenensis subsp. rotundata | reverse complement strand
AAAAAAAGCATCAGTACATGATGCAAATAAATCAACTAGAGGGTGTACACACACAGTTGGTGAAGAACAGGTAATTTAATTAGTTTTTAAAGATCAAACATAATCAAAACCCAACCATATATCATAACAAAAATTATGTCATGAGCTACAAATGCAACCATGCCTACAATATTTTACTAGATATACATTGCAAGAGAAACAAAATTCAAAAGAGGTGGCATACCAAATAATCCATGACGAATTACTACTATAACACACATATATATAGGCTAATTAATTTCATTGTTATCTATGTGGGGATCAAAATATATACTATATATATACACTAACTATAATATATATATATATACTAACTATAACATATTTATAGGCTAATTATATATACTAACTATAACATGTATATGGGCTAATTAATTTCATTGTTATCTATATAGGCTAATTAATGCACCTGTCACACGAGCTAATGTGCAGGTGTTTATATAAAAAATTTTCATTCTTAGTCCCAATAGGAATTTGGCATTCTATTTCGAATTAAAATAAAAAAAAAGGATAAATAAAAAGAATGATGATGATGAATCATATTCTCCTACTTCAAATAGAAGCCAAAAAAGAGGAGATAAGGGGGATTATTCTATTCCAAATTAAAGTAGGGGGGTAAATAAAAAATAATAAAATAATAATGATAATATAAAAAAAATAGAAGAGAGAATATATGTATATATATTTGAAGATATATATATGTGTCGTTTGAAATTTAAAAAAATATACATATATATTTTATAATAATGAATAAAATATAATAATAAAAAGAAGGAGGGAAATTCAAATATATATGAAAATATGTATAAAAAAAGGGAGATTATAGATAAGATTGGAAATTTTGAATTCAAAATTTAAAAAAAAATCTCCAGGGAGTTGGAGATTCTTCGGAGGTATTGAGGATTTCAGGGATAACAAAAAAAGGAAGGGATTTGGAAAAAAGACAGGACAAGAAGAAAAGAAGGAGGTAGAGAGGAGACAGAGACCAAGGAGAGACAATTAGGAGGCTAAGAAAAAGCAGAAAGAAAAGGGAGGAGACTAGAAAAAAAAAAGACAGATAGAATTGTTGAAGGGAAGTGAGAAGGAAGAAAGAGAAAGAGAGGGCAAGGAGATCGGAGAAAGTTGATCTGCCAGAAGAAGAGGAACTGTATTTTTCTTGCAAAATAAAAAAATAGATGCAATAATAATAAACTCTATTTTTCCATGAAGAACATGATTCCCCATGCCTCCACATGCACCGGGCCCCACCCTTTGATGATACTTTTGTGAAATTGAGTGCATGCCATGCATATTTCATACCATGATGCTTCTATCATGCATTAAAAAGGGAATAATGTAACGGGTACGACATGCCCATGATTTTCTTTCAAAACTAATGCATGCATGTACGTTGATGTTCTTAACAATTTAAATGCATGTACATGTTTTCTCTCCCTCTAAAAAAAAGCATATAATTTCTTTTCATAGATGTATTTAAGGAGAAATACATGCACGTGCATGCATGAGCCTGAATTCCCTTCTCTCTCTCTCTTGTTCATGCTCTTTTTCTCTCTTTCCCATTTCATCAAACGCCTTGAGGATTAGTTCTCATCCCAATATCGCAAAGGAGAGCCGCCCAATGCATCCGGCAACCTTAATCATCCCGATACTGCTCCTCCAATTCGAGTTTTTTTTAGCTACCACGAGCTTGAGACGGCGACGTCCAGCTTCTCCGACAAGACCATACTTGGTCGTGGTGGCCATAGCACAGGCTACAAGGTCGTGCTCAACGGTGGCCATCTTATGTCAGCAAAGGATCTTTCCTACATGCCTGTTCACGTGCAGGCCCGCCGTAACGATGAGGTAGAGAATGAGATCCGGATTCTCTCTCATCTTCGAAGCTTTCGTCTTGTAAATCTCATCGACTTCACCGATCTTGAACCCTCGCAGCTCTTAGTTATGGGTTTCATGCCAGATAGAATTTTGTATGATTTACTTCGCTCTAGCCCTCGACCACCTGGGTGGATGCGGCGTTTGAAGTTTGTCTTGCAGACGGCGAAGGTCTTGCTTACATTCCACAGCGTGTACCCGCTGGTTATCCATCGCTATATGAAGGCCGCCAATGTTCTTATTGATCATAGTTTCAACGCTTGACAGTCATGATCCCTGCTACGTTACTCTTGAAGATTCGAAGATTATGAGCTGGCAGGAATCTATAGATGTTGCATGTTTCCCATCATCAGTAGTGGAATGGGTTGTGCTTTGGTTGAAGAAAGGAAAAGTCTTGGCACTTTATGATTCAAAGATTGAGCCACTGAGAGATACCATTATAAGGAAGCAGCTTGCATCCCTTGTGGCTAGTTGAGTAAGGTCATTGAAAGAGTGGCGGCCATTGAAGTAGAAAGTTGTGCTTCGACTTAAGGTGACCTGCAAAAGCATTGTATTCAAAATATTGAAGTGGTTTATTTGTTTGGTAGTGGAAACTGGGCAAACTGTTTTGAAGCTGAATGTGAGGGACCTTGAGCTCAATAATTCACATGCTAATGATGGTGGTGGGTCATGGGGACCATTCAAATTTGGCCTGACTAGTCAGAGAAAAAACAAATTCGTTTGTTATTGTTTGATCATGGTCATATATGAGATTGATTTCTTTTAAGGGGATGAAGACCATTTGAGAGGTTTCTGGGAAGGCTTCTTGTTGACGTAGATATCAAAATATGCATTTAAGTAGAGGGTTCTCTCATCCTACGTAGTTGCTCTTGTTTTATAGTCAACAAAAAAAAGGGAATGAAAATATGAAGGGTGAGTAAAAAAGGAGAAGGGAAAGAATATTGAAAAAATGGAAGGGTTAAAAAAAAAGGAAAAAAAAGAGAAAAAAAGAGGAAAAAAATGAAAGGATCAGTTAAAAAAAATGAGAGTAAAAAATGAGGAAAAAGTGAAGGATGAATTTGAGTGGGGGTATTTTGGTAATTTTCTTTGCAGGGCCTTTTCTAGGACAATCCTATAAAATTTTCTCCAATTCCGCCTTGGGTCTTGACTTTTTTGGGGTAACGAGAAATTTTCTTAAATTTCTCTAATTCCACCTTTAGTCTTGACTTTCTTTGGGTAACGAGAAATTTTTTTAAATTTCTCTAATTCCACCTCGAAGTCTTGACTTTCTTGGGGTAACGAGAAAATTTTCATAAAATTTCTCTAATTCCACCTTGAAGTCTTGAATTTCTCTAATTCCACCTTGAAGTCTTGACTTTTTTTGGGGTAACGAGAAAAGTTTCCATAATTTCTCTAATTCTACCTTGAAGTTGACATTCTTGGGGTAAAAAGAAAATTTTCATAAAAAAAAAAATCAAACCCTCTCTTCAAGCTCACTTTGAGGTCTTTTGACACTCATTGGAGTGAAAAAAAAATGAAATGAAAAGAAGAATAAAAAATTCCTTGAAGTAAAAAAAAATGAAAAAAAAAATGAAAAGTTCAAAAAAAATATCTCTCATTGACACCATAAATAAAAGAAGAGTTGACAAAGATTTCTTCAAACTCACTTGGAGGTCTTTTGACACCCGTTGGAGTGAAAAAGGGTGAAATGAAAAAGTATTCAATGTTCAACACTCGATTGAAAAAAATCATCATTGATAAAAAAAAAGAATGAAAATTTTCACAAAAAGAAGAAAAAATGTGTCTCATCAACTCTCATTGAAAAAGTTGAGTTGGCAAAGATTTTCCTTAAGTCCATTATGAGGTTTCTTTCAAAAAAAGAAAAAAAAAAGAGTTTGAGATCTATTTTAAAATCAAGTCAAAATGATTAAGTTAATGACCTAACCATGTTGAAGGTCATGACTAAAAAAAAAAAATCCAATGTTCAACATTCATTAAAAAAAATGATGATGAATGAAAGAAAAAAAATGAATGAAAGTTTTTTTTCACAAAAAGGAGAAAAATGTTTCTCGTCAACACTCCTTGAAAAAAAGTTGAGTTGGCAAAGATTTTCCTTAAGTCCATTATGAGGTTTCTTTCAAATAAAAAATGAGTTTGAGATCCATTTTTAAGGCAAATCAAAATTATCAAGTTAATGACCTAACCATGTTGAAGGTCATGACTTGAAAAAAAAAAAAAAATCCAACTGTCAAGGCTCAAAATCATCGAAGAGTCAAGATCTAAAGATAATATAAACGACAAATGCAACTCTGAAGTTTGAAGACATCAAGAAGTCAAAGGCTTGAGGAGTTTCACAAGTCAAGAAGCTAGAGATTTTTACAAGCGTAAAGGGCCAAAGTTTTCAGCGATAAAAGAAGCAAAAGTGACCAAGTAGGCAACTCGTAAATGTAGAGTGGCCGCAGCTTGGTCTAAGCTATGTGTCAAGACACAAACCCACATAAAAAAAAGAGAAATCGAGGAGAGCTACATCCACAAAGCTAAAAGGATCTTCTGACATACTTTCAGTATAGGAGTTAAGAGCGCTAGCTAAAAAAAATTTTTTTGAAGAGCATGATAGAAATAGCTCTTTCTAAAAAATTTCTTGTTAAGCTCTCTTAGAGAATAGCTCTCTTACTTTTGTATTCCTGTCTATGATCATGTGAACACATGCATCTTTGAAATTAATAAAAAAATTATTATGTTTACTTAGTTATTTTCTCATTCACACTTGTTTCTTAATCGGAGGTTCCCATGACATTGTATGGGGTAATTAATATTAGGGGCTTGCCCCTAATAGGAGTCATGAACCCACAATCATCTGAAATATAAAAAAAAATAAATTAAATTTTGATTTGTGATCCATGCTTTTCAATCGGTCAATCCCAATTAAAGGCCGGGTGGAAAGAAAGGAGCCCACAAAGTCTAGCACGTTCGGTGGGGACCCAACTTCTCCTCCCATCTTTGAAACAAAGTGTGAATGAGAAAGTAACAAAAAAAGGTAGAAAAAAAAATCACCAGTGTTGTTAACGCGATGTTTTCCTTTGCAGGTTTTTGCAATGGCACCAACAATCAACACCAACAATTCAGCTGCATCATGCACCATTTTCCTTGGTGAAGGCACTCAAGTGAAGCTTCCCTATGCTTCAGTATACACAGGCGTTGCTGGAGCTGAGATTAAATTTGGGACTGTCTCGGAGTACGTCAACTTTGTGCCAAGCCCACCATCATCACCAACTGGAATCGATGTCCCACGCTTGCCATCAAGGGGACGTCACCCGCATGTGATTCTGCCTGCTGAGGTCGAAGAAGGTGTCGCTGCTGCTAAAGCATCTGTTTTTGACCTACTTACTTTCCCAAAGAAGGTCATGAACATTAAGGGAGGGGAGGATGAAGAAGAGCATTCATTCATGATCACTGCTAGAGGAGAAGAAAGTGGTATCTTTAAGAAGCCCAAAGCTACCCCAACAAAATCCTTTATGATGGGGTGCCCAAGATTGACCAAGAGGAAGATACCCTCACCTCTGGAGAAAGCGAGTTTTGTCTCATTCCAAGACTCGGGGAATGGTTCTTCAAATTCATTTACCAACCCTTTCACACTGCTAAGAATGGTGAAGGAGAACTCCACAACTGGAGAGCTTCGGTCTTCACAAAATAGCATCATGAAAGTGGGCAGGCCACCGAAGTCCTACAATTCCAAGGGCACTTTTTCCAAGAAGATTTATAATAACTACACCTCCTACAAGAAGCTGCAGATTGAAAAGATGACACGGAGGGAGTTTTACCTAAGAAGAAGGAACTTACTCTCAGAATCACGGGCTTCCGTGTTTGATAGGCTTGCATTGCCGAAGAAGCAAGCTTACAAGAGGACCACACCCTCTGCTCATCGTTCAAGGTTCCAGTGGATATGGAAACCAAATAAAGAAATGGAGGATCTAGAAGTACACACTGTACGTGTGATTACTGAAGGGTCTGAACACCCACCTGAACCAGAGCGTCCCTTCACTAGGCTGAGAAAGAAGACAACATTTGGTAAAAGTGGTATGCAACAAGATGATTTTGATCAAGTATTACAAGAAAGTGCACAAGAAAGGGCAAAATCCTTCGCCCAAGCAGCTAGGTTTGAAACTCCTCCTAGGAGGAATAATGATTCAAGTGAGGAAGAAGATGACAACCATATTTTTACATCAAACAAAGATCCAGTTTTTGCAAGATTAAAGAAGCAATTGGATCAACGAGAGAAAGATCACATATCTATGATGCAGACTGTTGCGTCTTTAACTGGTGTGATCTCTCGTATGAGTGATCAGGTCCAGAATATGCTCCATGATAATTCAAGGGTTCATAGGCAAGCACCATCCGTACAAGTTATCAAGGAAGAAGAAGATGATGAAGAAGAAGTTCTTGGGTTGCATGAGCAAGCTAGAACATCGGCAATGCCAGAGCCAATGATATCTCGAGAAGAAGCACAAAAGATAGTTGCTGCACAATTAAAACAAGCCAAGGGTGCTACACTGAAAAGTGATGGTGACAAGCTCTACTCAAGCTTTCATGATCAAGTGGCTTATCCTAAGGGATACAATGTTCCCAAGTTCAAGCAGTTTAATGGCTTAGGGAATCCTGATCAACATTTAGCTCATTTCATAACAGCATGTGGAGACACAAGCAATAACCCATCTTTGTTGTTAAGACAATTTGCTGCTAGTTTAACTGGTGTGGCTTTTGAATGGTATGCAAACCTACAACCCGAATCCATTCAGACATGGAAACAGATGAAGGACTCCTTTAGGGTCCGGTTCGGCGGGGTCACTGATAAAATTACTATAGCTAATTTGGCTAACACAAGGCAAAACAAGGATGAGAAGGTCATAGATTATGTGATGAGATGGCGCAACTTGAGCATCAAGTGTGAACAGCCACTTGATCAGATGCAAGCAGTGGGGCTATTGGTGGGGAATATTGATAATTGGATGGCTCCATTTCTCAGCTCATACGATATTAATACCTTCCAAGACTTACTCTCTCAAGTCAAAAAATTGGAAAGAACTAGTCCAAGGGTAGTATCCGCAATGCAACCCACCAAAGTAGACAAAGAAAAGCCAAGAAAGCCAGAAGGTGTTAAGTATGTGGCCTTTGCAACTGATAAAGTAAAGAAGAGCACTACATCAGCAAATTATAATAAGCCAAAACCACCATCACTTGGGAGTGGAAGTGAACCACCCAAGCCTATAAGTTCTCTTCAAGAGAGGATGAGCAAAAAGTATTCCTTTAGAAGAGACAAAGTGATGAAGATATTCAAAGATGCATTGAAGGTGTGTTTGCAGTTGTCAGAAAGCAAGCGACCAGAAGAAGCATACAAGAAAGATGACCCAAATTTCTGTCCATATCACAGAAAATTGGGTCATTTAAATGAGAACTGTTATGTATTTAAAGATTGGATTGAGCGGCAGTATTAAGAAGGGAAGATCACTTTATCTAAAAATGTAT
The DNA here is from genome assembly GCF_009730915.1 of Dioscorea cayenensis subsp. rotundata. NCBI lineage: Eukaryota > Viridiplantae > Streptophyta > Magnoliopsida > Dioscoreales > Dioscoreaceae > Dioscorea > Dioscorea cayenensis. The sequence goes on along the minus strand of NC_052487.1, from coordinate 12,674,930 downwards.
TGCTCGATCAACCAATAGAGCATACCAACTATGTGTCAGTTGCACTACAAGAAGAAATTTTGTGGGGGCAAGATGCAAGGGGCATATCAAAAGGTATGCAAACTGAGGGAGGATTTCAAGTTCCCAAGGAGCCTGCTCCTCTTGGAGTTCCAGAAGGTTTATGGGAAATTTTCATCTCAAAGAAGTCAAGAAAAATGTTGAAGAAGTTGGGAGAGCTCCCTGGTATCAAGTGGCGGAGAGCTCAAGAACCCGATGAGAAGCCCAAGCAAAAAGCCAAGAAGAATAAAAAGATCAAGAACAAGAAAAAGAAGCATAAGCAAGTGAAGCCTGCTGAATTCCATCATAAGAAGTCAATTATTGAGGAATATATTGACTCCTTGGAAGATTATCAGCAAAAGGAGAGAGCCCTAATTACATTAGGTGATTATTTTTTCCTGATGAGGTCAAGGAGCTACTCTTAGACTTGGACGAGTCTCAAGATGAAGCGCCCATGGTTGAGACTTGTCGAGTTATTACCATATATGAAGAAGAAGCTTGGGATGATGTTGATGATGAAGAGGAACTTGAGCCCCACTATTCAGATGGGGATGATTCTGCACCTGAGCAGTTATATGATCGACATTGGAGACCATATGTAAGTAAAAAACAGAAAATGAAACAAGCTTTCAAAGAAAGGGTTCGAATGGCGAATGCGAGATTGCAGGAAGCTTCAACACAATGTTATCAAGCAAACCAGCATTATCCAAAGGAGAAATCAAGAAGAGCACCTAAGTATAAAATACTTATAAAGGTGATGCCATATGAAGAGATTCCATCCTTTATCAAAGAGGTGACATATGACCTCACTCATCGAAAGCCACATATTCCAGATAGTGATGCCCCTTGGAATGAGTCTGGGATCATGAAACCTGTGAATCTTTCTTTTTGTCAAGAGGAGGCACATTCTCAACATAGTGAAGATCAAAGGGTTGACAAGGAGGAAGGAAGAGCACCTCATCTTCTAAGCAATGTAAGAGATGGAAGCTTCTCCATAAGAAGAGATAAAATTCAAGAATTATTTCAGAAGATAGTGGAGGAAGGGTTATTGCTTCTAAAAGAGAAAAGGGATGCTACTACAAATATGAAAAATCATCCTAAGTATTGTCCTTTTCATCATTTGCTAGGGCATACACTGGAAGATTGTAATGGTTTCAAGAGCTGGTTACATAAAGTACTCAAGTCAGGTGCCATAAACCTACCTGAGGAGTATTTTGAGGTGTCAGGTACATGTTATGCCTTGACAATCAAAGAAAGGCATGATAATAGGTGTACCCGCCAAGATGAGGAAGAAGAGCCTTGAATGATTAACAACGTGCGAAGGCTTCTCGAGCAAGCACGTGACACTAAAGTAAAGGGAAAGAGAAAGTGATTGATGTTAATGAAGATATTGTGCAACCACGCAAGACTTCTACTTCAAAGACACAAGACTATAATATCACTGCCCATTTGAAGAAGAATCCAGCTCAACTAAGTGTTTTTGATGCGCTGATGATGTCACAGGAGCTCAGTGACACATTGATCCATGTCTTGCAAAACCCAGAAGATTATCAAGCTTATTTTGCTGAAGCTCATATGACAGAAGCTCTCTACACATTTGGTTCTCTGGCGATTAATTTCTCAGAGAAGGACTTGTTGTTGAGGACAAAGGAGAACAATAGACCCTTATATGTTACTGGGTCTTGTGATGGGACAAGGGTCAACCGAATCCTCATTGATCCAGGCTCATCAGTAAATCTGATGACACTAAAGACTTTGCATGCCTTGGCGTTGGAGACATATCATCTATCAGCTGAAAAGATTGTTGTCCAAGGCTTTAACCAGCATAGTCAAAAAGCCCTTGGGTCAATTACTCTCCCTTTTAAGATTGGGAAGCTGACGTCAGATGTGAAGTTTCATGTTATCAACACAGATGCTTCCTATAGAGGATTGTTCGGAATACCATGGCTACATGAAAATTATGTGGTTCCTTCCACTTTGCACAAATGTTTGAAGTACATGAAGGATTATGATGTATACCCCATAGATGGGGAGATTCAACCGTTTGGTGTGCATGAAATCAACTATGAGGATGCAAGGTATTTTGTAGATACACCAAAAGGGGGCAAACTTTCTGCAGCCAAAGATGATGCTCTCATTAAAGTTACTAAAATTACCAAGCTCACTCAGAAGAAGGTTTCATTCCTGCCTTTGAAACCGCACTTTGGAAGTGACACAGAGTCTTCCGAAGAAGAAAAAGATCATGAAGACATTTCATTCCTACCAATTAAAAATGAAGATGATGATGATGATGAAGTTCCGGTTGAAAGCTCTTTGTATGTTACAAGAATACCGGAAGGCATTTACAAAGCCCTGGATGAGTTGCATGTTAACTAGGTAGAGCGGCTCATTACCTTTTATGTGCCTTCTCGCCATGAAGAGGAGAGAGGAATTCTCTTTTATAAGTCTGATCCCAATAAATCTGATGATGAAGATTTTTTCATGAGCAAACTGATGGAAGATGAAGAACTTTGGCCTTTGAGGATTCCAAACTACTATCCTCCTAAGCTAAGAAAGTTGATAAAGCAAGCTGGAGTTAGTTTGAAGCATTCAAAAGACAGGCATATTCTCTTTGAGAGGCTTTGGCATCCTTTCAAAATTGCTATGCAAGGCCAAGGCTTGAGCAAGAGGGGTCTTGGGTTTCAAGATGAGCAAGTATGTGAATGTCGCATGGCGTCAACTATTGAAGGATTGAATACAAGAGATGAAGATCCAACTGAAGAAGTATCAGATGATCACATCATGAAAGATATAAAATTGAAGGATGCACCCCTTGAGCTTGAAGATGGAGGGCAAGCTACAATTGATGAGTTGGTAGAAATCAACTTGGGAAGTGAGGACGATCCTAAACCCACTTTCTTAAGTGCACAACTAGCTCAAGAAGAGAAAGAAGCCATTCAAAGCATTCTTGTGGAGTATATTGACTGTTTTGCATGGAGCTATAAGGAGATGCCAGGGCTTGACACAGAAGTAGCAGTGCATAAGCTCGCCATTGACCCAAGTTTTCCACCAGTAAAACAAGCACCAAGAAAGATGAAGTTTGATCTGGAGGAGAGCGTCATTGAAGAAACCAAGAAACTAATCGAAGCTGGTTTCATAAGGGGGGAAAAGTACCCTAATTGGATTGCCAGCATAGTGCCTGTCAAGAAGAAGAATGGGCAAATCAGAATATGTGTGGACTTCAGGGACTTAAACAAAGCATGTCCCAAAGATGATTTTCCACTACCTGTTATGTAGATCATGATTGATAACACTTCCTCTTATAAAGATGTTTTCTTTCATGGATGGTTTCTCTGGGTACAACCAAATCAAGATGGATCCAGAGGATGAAAAGCATACTGCGTTCCGGACGCCAATAGGAATCTACTGCTACAAAGTTATGCCGTTTGGACTAAAGAATGCAGGGGCAACATATCAAAGAGCCATGACGAAGATTTTTGATGATTTGATTCACCAGGTCGTAGAGTGCTATGTAGACGATTTGGAGGTGAAGACACAATTAAAAAATCAACACCTTAATGACTTAAGAACGGTGTTCGATCGTATTAGAAAATATAACTTGAAGATGAACCCTGTGAAATGTGCATTTGGGGTATTGTCTGGAATATTCTTGGATTCGTTGTGAGGCACCGAGGAATAGAGATTGATCCCTCCAAAATTAAGGCAATCATAGAAATGCCACCTCCAAAGACGTTGAAGCAGCTGAGGTCCTTTCAAGGACGTCTCGCCTATATCCGAAGATTCATTGCCAATCTTTTGGGCAGGTGCAAGCCGTTCTCAAAGCTGGTGAAAAAGGATGCTCTTTTAAGTGGGACAATGAATGCCAAACTGCTTTTGAAGAAATCAAGCGCTACTTACTGAATCCCCCAGTGTTAGCGGCACCAATTACAGGAAAGCCATTGATTTTATACACAACGGCCTTGGATGGATCCCGTGGAGCTCTACTAGCCCAAGAGAATGAAGAAGGAAGGAGAATGCCCTATACTACCTTAGTAGAATGTTGGTGGGTGCTGAAAACAAATATACACCAATAGAGAAGCACTGTCTCTCCTTGGTGTTTGCCGTAAAGAAGCTTCAACATTATTTGCTCTCTCATAAAGTTATTCTTATCTCAAGAATAGACCCACTCAAGTATTTGATGACCAGACCACAAAAAGCAATTAAAGGTCCAGCATTGGCAGATTTTCTTGCAGCGCATCCTTTGCCCGATGAATCTCCCTTGAGATGTGATCTCCCTGATGAAAAGACTTTGGTAATTGAAGAGGGAGAACAATATTGGCAAATGTACTTCGATTGAGCTTCCTCAAGTTAGAGCTGGTATTGGACTCATCTTCATTTCTCCTGAAGGTGGGATCCTGAGATACTCTCTTTCTTTGTCAAAGCCATGTACTAACAATGAAGCAGAATATGAAGCTCTCATTGCTGGATTGGAGATAGCAGTCAGTATGGGGGTTCAAAGCTTGCATATATATGGCGATTCACAACTCATTATAAATCAAGTTGAAGGAAGTTTCAAGACTCATAAGCTAGAACTCCTTCAATATCATCAGAGAGTTATTGAATTGTTGAAGCAAATTCCTGATGTTAAGCTGGAGAGAGTTTCCAGGTCGATTAATGGAAAAGCAGATAGTTTAGCCAAATTGGCAAAAGAGTTGGCTGATCCAGATCAAGAGGAGATCCAAGTCACCATTCGAAATAGGCGAGTGCTGAGTTCATACTTTGATGAAGAATTAGAAAACAAGAAGCTCAGAAAAGAAGAAATTCTGACAGTGGTTAAAGATGATTGGAGAGAGCCTTTCATTAAATACTTGAAGTATGGCGAGCTCCCAGATGAAAAGTCTCGAGCTACGCAGTTAAAGAAAAGGGCGATGAGGTTTACTCTTGTTAATGATGTTCTCTATCAAAGATCATATGATCAACTCCTGCTAAGATGTCTCTCAAAGAAGGAGTCTGAGGAAGTCATGCATGAAGTCCATTCTGGTATTTGTGGAGCTCACCAGTCAGGACCGAAGATGCGGTTGAAGATTAAACATATTGGGTACTATTGGCCATGCATGATTAACGATTGCCTACAATATGCAAGACGGTGTAAACTATGCCAAGCACATGGGGATTTCATTCATCAACACCCCAATCCTTTACACCCTACAATGTCTTCATGGCCTTTCGAGATGTGGGGGCTGATGTGATAGGCCCTATTGAGCCACCATCATCAAGAGGGCATATTGGCTGCCACTGACTATTTCTCACTGTGGGCGGAAGCCATTATTTTAAAGGAAGTAAAGGCAAAAAACATAATCAAATTCTTCAAAGATCATGTGCTATATAAATTTGGGACGCCTCGAAGGATCATCTCTGCCAATGGCGCGAGCATTCAAAAGTTTCAAGGTTAGAAGGTTTGCTTAGCATCACAAAATAGATTGGAGGTATTCCTCTATCTATAATGCTAGCTGAAGCATTCAATAAAACATTATCCAAATTGTTGAAAAAGCAATTTTGAAAAGTCAAAGGGATTGTGGCACGAAAGGCTTCCTAAAGTTTTATGGGCATACCGGACAACATATTGAACACCAACTCAATCAACACCATACTCGGTATTTGGTACAGAACCTGTTCTTCCACTTGAAGTCCAAATTCCATCTTTAAGAATTGTCTTACAAAATGAACTCACAAATGAAGATAGAGTTCGCTTGCGTTTGGATGAGCTTGATGCTTTAGATGGAAGAAGGCTAGAGGCCCAACAAAATCTTGAAGTCTACAAAGCAAGGATGGCTCGAGCCTACAATAAGATGGCTCGTATTCGAACTTTTGAGAAAGGAGAGATGGTATGGGTGTTAAGAAGACCAATCATCACCAACAAGCATGGTGGGGGCAAATTCAAGTCAAATTGGGCCATATATTATAGAGGTCGTCTACGAAGGTGGAGCTTATAAGTTAATCGACGCCGATGGAAGGAGACCTATGCCACCCATCAATGCGCGTTTTTTGAAAGAATATTATCCATGATGTACATGTAATGCATGATTTGGAAATGCTAAAAAAAAAACAAAAAAAAACAACAAAAAAAAACAAAAAAAAAACAAAAACAATAAAAATAAAAAAACATAAAAAAAAAGGAAAAAAAATGATAAGTGCTTGTGTGATATGGATGTGAAGCATTCTTTCCTTATGTTGAGCATTACTTTTCTCGGGTTTTACATTAATATGTGTGTTTTTATGTTACTTTTATGCAGGTATGGTTGTGAAACCAATTATGAAGGAAAGAAGCCAATGTGGATCACAATGCACCGATTTTGGAGGAAATCTTGGTAAGGTTCAAACGCGAAGACATAGGTCGGGTGTGAGATGCTAGAGTGTGTGCCAACATCCTCGTATTCTAGTTGGCACATCCATTTGGAGGGGCACAAAGGCAGTCACACTCGAGCATTCCGACTTATGCACATAGAACAAGAGCTCGACCAACTTGCCCATCATTGAAGAAGCAAGTGATCCACGACGTGAACGTGTGCCCGTTTACGTTACCCCGATGAAAGTATGGATTCGGGAAGCTATTCAGGCCAGATAGTGTTGCAGAACACTGCAGCAACGTACTGTAGCATCACTGTTCACAGCCGGCCGAGAAAACAAGAATTCAGAGAATCCACATGGGTGTGTGGAAATTATACACGCCCGTGTGGAAATTCCACATGGGCGTGTGAAAAATCCACAGGCCCGTGTAGTCGCCCAATTCCAGCCCTATTTAAAGTCGATTCAGCCCTGATTTCAGCATTCTTTTCTCCATCTTTTCCCCAACTTGAGAGAGGGCTTCGGCTAGGGTTTTGAGGGGTATTGGGCAAGGTTTTGGAGAGGTTCTACGGCTCCGACATCGTCATTCCTTAGGAAGAATGTTGGTAGGGGAGCTTCCGTCCAGGCGTATCCTATACCGGACGAGGGAATCCTTGGATGACGAGTAGAGGACTTTCCACAAGACCATCAACACGACTATCGAGGGGGTTTCTTTATGGATTCATTGCTTTTACATTCTATTTCTTTGATTGTACTTAGCTCCATGGAGAGCTAAACACCTAGTGGGTACTTGGGTATTTGTGAACCCTAGGATGTAATCGTTTTATTGAATCTCTTTATTATGCTTTCAATTAATTGATGTTTATTGTGAGTTTGAACCTTGAATGCTTGATTGTATTAACATTTCCCCTAGAGTGACACTAGGGTTGAGAGTTCTCATTGGTAACCTTGTGAGTGAGTGACACACCACGAGTGTTAGACAAAGCTAGGTTGGAGAGGGTTGAGAGGGTGAGTTGAGAGGTACAGGAGCGTCCCCTTTCCCCTCTGGCATGATAGATTATCCCTCCGTTCCTCGAGTTCTTTGCGGCCATAATAGAGTGAATGGTCTAAGGGATGAACTTCCGCTGGGGCTTAGTTGCGCGTGCAACGGAGTGAAGCGTTGACGTGATCTTAGTATCTAGGGCTTAATCGTGGTTAGGGACCTTCAACCTGGACCAAAGGGTTAGGTCTATAATTAGGAAGAGATTTATCACTTGGAATCCCTAGAGCTCATGGCAACTCTATGCGAGTGCGAGGTTGAGAGGTTATCTAATTTCTCTTCCGGGACATGTATAGAGTTAGGCATAGTTGACCTTAGATTTGGGACTATGTAATTAAGGATTTCCACGACTCACAATTGCATTGATTAGGAAGCATAATAGAGGGTTCTTGCACTTGAAATAATTATTCTAGGCGGAGCATTATCCGGGTACCCCATCTTTATCGATTGCCTTACCCCCTTCTTTACTTTTGCTCTCTTACTTGTTGATTTTATTGTTGAGAATTGAATCATTGTCACACTTATCATCATTGATCTTTCACATAGCTAAGAAGCGAATTAAGTATTTTTATTCCCTATTCCCTGTGGATTCGATACCCGCTCATCCGGGATTATTACTTCGACAAACCCGTGCACTTGCGGGATATACGCAAGGGGATCTTGTCAAAAAAAAAACAAAAACAAAAAACAAAAAAAAACAACAAAAAAGAAATAAAACAAAATTAATAATAATACAAAAAAATATAAAAATAGAAGAAGAAGAAGAACTTGTGTTTGCCTATAACGGAATGTCCAGTGCTCTTGTTTGAGCAGGTTGGTCAAGCATGGTATATGCTTCTCGAGGCAAATTACAAGTTCTATTATCTTGTTTCTCTTTTCATTTGAATAAAAGCACATCGTAGAAGGAAAATTTGTGTTTGTCTATGATGGAACGTCCAGTGCTCTTGTTTGGGCAAGATTGGTCAAGCGTGATAGATGCTTCTTGAGGCAAAACATAAATTCCATCATGTTGTTTTCTTTATCAAGTTGAATAAAGATATGATTTTATGAATTTTGAAATGATTTTTGCAAGTCTTATAAAAAGGCTATATGATCAGGTAAAAAAAAGAAGAAAGAAAAAAAGCAAGAAGAAAAAAGAAAATCAAGGAAATCAGGGATTTTGGTAAGAATAAAATCTGCAGTTTTTATGATAAATTCTCTGATTAATCTGAAAATTTTAATGAAGCTGTGAGACATCATGATGTTCCCTCTGAACGGTCATGATTATATTTTTAGTTCAGAAAAGTTCAAAACAAATTCGTGACTCAACAGTGAAATTCATTGATGATTGTCATGGAAATTGTTTGTCATCAAGTTGATGATCAAATAATTAGAAGCTCCGGCATCTTCTTGGGAATATTTTTTTACATGTACAAAGACGTCTTTATCTTGAATATGAACGGTGGAGGTTGAATTTGAGGTCCATTTACCTCTCATAGAAATTCATAAGTTCAAATCAAATTTTTGTTAAATATTGCAGTCTCCATTGTTGACTTTTAAGTTGATGATCGGGTGGTCGAATCTTTCTTGATACTTATGAAATTTTTTATCTACACTCATAGATTATTTTTCTTTGAGTTGGATGGTCAAAATTATGTCTGGAGTTTAGTACATTCGTGAAGACATAAAAATAATAATAATAAAAAAGGCAAGTGTGGTCGAAAAGAAATTTTTTTCTTATTATTAAAAAAAAGTTGAGAAGACATGAGCTACACCAAGTTAAAGTTTAATGAATAAAAATAGCTATGGCCTAAAACTAAGCAATGGAAGTAAGCTAAGCTAGAGTCAGAGATAAAAAAAAAAGATAAAAAAATAAGCTAAGCCTAAAGTTGAGCTTTCGCTCTCTCAAAGTTGGCAAGAGCTTCTTTAGCTGACAATGAGGGTTGTGATCTATCGCCATCACCTCCAAGTGCTTCAATTTGTTGAAGAATATCATCGAGGGACTTGCTCACTTCTTCAATGGGAGGAGCATCATATAAGAGACTCATTCCCGAAGAGATGATTTGCTCTTTTTCTTCCTCTAGGGCTCTCAATTCTTGCAATTTCTTTCTTATTTGTATGAGCTCCATGTTAGCCGCATCCATATGTTGCGACATTGTTGCTAGGGACAATTTGGTCTTCTTTAACCTTTCCTCTTTCGCCACTAATTCCTCCTTTTTTGCCAAGTTTAAGTCACTTTCTCCATTATTTGTCTCATGGGCAAGTTTAGCCATATCAAGTGCTTCATATATATTGTCTCTTATGATTGAGATGTCAGCTCCATCTGCCATCAAGTTCTTGTACAATTTTGTGGTTTCATCCCTCAAAGATTCATGTTCATGAGGGCACGATGACTTCACCTTTTCAATAAGCTTATTTACCCAAAAAGACTCCAAGCCTGTGTCTTTCCTCACAAGTTGAGGAAGAGATGAGCTCATAGATGCAATGTCTATAGCTTTTGGAGTGGGTTCTTCCTTTGCATGTTGAGGAGAAGGGAATAAAGGGTTAAAAAAAAAGAGTGACAATTGAGAAGAGAAAGGTTTGTTGAGTGGCATACCTATTGGGTTGGATTCCGGTTTTGAGACGCTAGCTTGATCTTCTTCGTGTTCACTTATGTTGGGAATGCCACCTAAGTAAAAAAAAAATACATATTTAATAGGCTCATAATATGAAAAAAAAAAGTTTGAGATCTACTCAAAAGAGAGTTTGAGATTCACTCAAAGATGAGATTTGAAATCAATTAAAAAAAAGGGGAGAGTTTGAGATCTACTCAAAGATGAGATTTGAAATCAATTCAAAAAAAAAAAGAAGAGGAGAGTTTGAGATGTAAAAAATAACTAAATGAATAATTGCAAAATAAATTAACAAAATAAATAAATAAATAATAAAATAAAAATTACACACAAAGTACGGACCTTGAGGTGGCAATTGATGATGTTCATGTAAAGGCACCGAATGAGTTCGTGATGATGAAGTGGTTCGAGTCCTTTTAGGTGAAATTCTTGATTCTTCCGGTAAGGGCATAGGGGGCCGCAGAAGTTCCGACTTGGTCTTTTCCCAGCTGGATGTCATGGCTACTTCGTTTTCTTTTCTGGGGAGGAGCCTTCTTTTCAGTTGGAGTTTTGTATTTAAGAATTTGTGCCGATCGACTTTGTTCATTAAGGAGAGTATAAATCGACTTCAAAGTCGTATGTACCCTAATCGACCAGAAGTGCGCATACGGGTATAGAAGTTTTCCTTCGAGCTTGTGAGACGGGATATAAAATTGTGCTCCTGCTTTTCTTCTACTATGGTGGTGCCAGTAGCCTATCAAAAGGCCGGTAGTTTGGGGATGTTTTGGTACTTGGATCTCTGTGGGAAATCCTTGGTCATACCCGAATTGTCTGGCGAAGCGGTGAGGGTTGTACTGTTGAGCATGAAGGGTATTGCCTAGACGCAGAGGAATGATGCTCCGTCGAAGTGAGACGAAGTATTCTGCTTGGGTCGCCCCCAATTTATTTTTGTCGCTTGGTTCTTTATGATCTTCATACAAAGGCTCGTTTTTGAAGAAGGAACAAGTAAACGGGCGCCACTTCAAATATTCTTCCATCCTCAATATATTGCGTGCTCTTTTAAGGGTGAAGGTGGAAGCTTTTACACCTGATATGTAAGCCAGGCATGGAATTTCTCGTAGCCCATTTATATTTATGATATGGTCATCTGGCTTGTTGAGACGAGAATAGGTTCCTTCAAAGTGTGCTTCGATCCAGCCATAAAAGAAATGACACGGTAAATAGACTGAAGCGTGGAATGGCCCTTTGGGATGCAAAGCCATTGCATCCAAACTAGTGTTGATATATCCCAATACAGCGGGGCTAAAGCAACCCTCATCCCGCTAGCTAGTTTGGTCGCCATTAGGAAAGTTTCTGGGCAAATGAGAGATCCTTTACATGGCATTATGAAGCAGTATAACCACAAGGATAAAAAGGCGGCAAGTTTGCATTCATCTGAAGCATGTGGTATGGGATGAGCTTCATCCCCTACAAACTTACCTTTTCCATGCGACTCTTTAAAGAAAAATTCCACCCACGAGGAAAAAGGGACTTTTTTAGTCTTTCCTGAAGCATAAAGGTGAATCCATTGGTAGATTTTGAGTAGATCTTGCAAAGTCGAAGAGTAAGTGTCCTTAGAATAAAGATTTTTGTTCGGTGGGACATATTCTTCATAAAACTCCCCTATGGTTGGTAATCCCCCAATGCACCTCAAATCCCATAAAGAGATCCCAATCTCCCCGAAAGGGGTGATGAACGTGTTGGTGTTTGGACACCATGCTTCGATAAGTCCCTTTATGTTCCGGTAGAAACTGCAACTACCCCGAGAATACCGACTTGCTTAAGTGCATCTGATGACTTCTTTATAACTTTGAATGCCCACTGTTCATAACCTGCTGGATGGGGGGCATACTTGTAGAACGGAATTAGCCCAGTCCATATAGTAGCTGTGGGGTCAGCATTAACCTGGTAGCCAAGTGTGTTTAAGTTGAGATTCGTTGCAACGGACTCGCATGGATTTAATAACATCACTAGGTTTTCTCCGTTCCTGTCGAAGCCATTTGTTGTGAGTTTACCAAGGTCGTAGAACGCCTTTGGTATACTAGTCCATTCATTGAAGTCGCTTCCATTGTACTTAATTGGCTTCCCTGAATCCTTGATGGGGTAGTGTCGCGGAATTGGTAGTCCGTCGGGAGCTTTACCACGATCATCATATGGCCCATAAAGGGGTTCTACTAGTTTGTCTTTGGTGGAGGGAGCCATAAAAAAAACTAAAAAAAGAAGGGAAGAGAAAATAATTAATGGTAAGTATTGGTAAAAAAAAGGGGGATTATTATTATTATTATTAAAAAAATAATAATGATAAAATAATTATTATAAAAAAAGAAAAAAAAAGGAATTGTGATAACTCTCATGGGAAGTTTGTGTAATTAAAGCAAGCTACCTATAATTTTTTTAAAAAAAATAATAATAAAAAATAAAACAAAAAGGGACGGATTTTATTGCAAATCAATGGGAATATTCAAAGAAAGGTGGCATATTACTCATGGGATCATGGAATGAGTTATCATACGGTCATGATTTCAAGAGAAGAAGATAAGGGAAAAGAGCCTATGCATGGAGCTATTTAGGAGTTTTGTTGCATAAAAAAAAAGAGAGGAAAATTCTATAAAAAGAAAAGACAAGGGAAGCACACATGGAGTGAGAATTTTGGTTAAAAAAAAGAAGAAGAAGATGAGGAGAAAAAGCTTCTGAATCATTCAAGGCAAACAAAAAATCATCCATTATAGAAAGAAAAGAGGAGAGATTATTACCTCAGGTGGGTCAAGAGCTTTTGGAAATTCTAAAGCACTTGTACCTTCCTCCCTCAACTATGGTGTGTGAGGAAGCTACAAGGGGGCATATA
>NC_052487.1:12615813-12661077 GCF_009730915.1 Dioscorea cayenensis subsp. rotundata | reverse complement strand
GGTGCCCGAGATCTCGCCACCGCCATTTCTATCATGGAGTCCTTCATCGAATTCACAGAAGCCGGAGAAACCCAAGTCCTTCAAAAACAGGGTTTGAAAAGCAAGAATGGAGGAGAAAATAAGGAAGACTCTCCAAATTCCATAAGCCTAGGGAGTTCCGAAATACAACAAAAGGTAAAAAACTCCCGCCTCCTAAATGCTACTCGTGATGGACCCTCACTTGTCCAAGAATTGTCCAAACAAAAAGCAAGATCTCTACCTTGGTTAAGAAGAGTGAGTAAGCTCATGAAGAGAACACTGGGGTCCTTGCAAATCCTAGATGGCATCAAAGCCAAGGTAGAGACCAATTCGAGAAAAAGGGACGCTGTTCAGAGAAACCCAAGTAAAAAGGCCAAGTCGCGAAGGCCTTAGTCGACAACGGCGCTCTAACAACTTCGCTGAGGTGAAAGAAGCCAAGAGGTCAGGGTGTTGCCTACAAGAAGCAAGTGCGTGGCTCATGCCGCCAACCCGGCCAAGTCCATATTCGAGTAACACGTAGCAGAGGCACGCCTTGGAGAATGGATAAGCCTTCTGCTGTACCAATGGATGACTCAGTATAATACCCCGAATCTGGGTCCCCTCTACTCGTAAATACTCCCAACTAGCCTTTCTACTCTGAAAATGGATCCCACTTTAGTCCCCTCTACTTTTTAGTCTCTCCCAACTTGTCCCTTTACTCTGAAAAATGCAAGAACTAGTCGACCCATTTTCAAGAGTAGAAGGAACTAAGTGGGCCCAATTTTTAAAATAGAGGGACTAGTTAGGAGCATTTCTGAGTAGAAAAACCAAAAAGGAAGAGAGAAAAGTAAATGGACCAATTCGGTATTATATCACGACTAAAACCATGGTCCCTCTGAATGGTGTTCATGGATAGCATCAAGGTGGTGCCAATCCCTTTCACCAACACCATGTGCATTGTTGGAGAAGGAAAACCCCGAGCATGATACCATTGGCAAGTGAGGAAAGCTTTTTAAACTAAGCAAATCTCACTTTGAAACCGCAAAAGGGACTCAAGAAGTCATGCACTACTTTCCTTGCCATACTCAAAGAAGAAGCCGTAAAGACCTCTCTGGAAGCGCCAAAAGAGATCATGCCGACCCTCGAGGAGTTCAAGGACATCATGCCACCGGAGTTGCCGAAAAACTTCCACCAAAGAGAAATGGACCACAAAATTGAGTAAGAGCATGGCTCAACACCACCGACCACGCTCAATACCGAACAGCTTCCCAAGCTTGAAGAATCAAGAAGTTGCTGCGCCAGCCCACATCCAACCATCAAAAAAACACCATACTGGGCGCTCTGTACTCTTCCAAAAAAACGCACGATGGGTCATTAAGGATGCGCATCAACTCATTAAGGATGTGCATCAACCACCGGGCTCTTAACAAACTTCAGGGTGAAGAACAAGTATCCACCCCTTATCGAGACTTGTTTGATCGGGCTCGAGAAGCAAGATGGTTCACCAAGCTCGACCTAAAGTCCGAATATTACCAAGTACTAATCATGGAGGAAAATGAACACATGTCTAACAAGGTGTGGTTCTTTTTGAATTCCTTGTTACGCCTTTGGACTCACTAATGCCCCGGCTATTTTTTGTACTTTGATGAACCATATTTCATCCTCTTTTGGTCAAGTTCGTTGTAGTGCATTTGGTTGATATAGTCATCTTTAGTAAAATCTTGGACAAACACATCCAACACCTACAATGGGTTTTCTAAGTTTTAAGGGATAATGAACTCTTTGTAAAGAAAGAAAAATGTGAATTTGTAAAGTGGAGGTGTCATTCTTGAGACATGTGGTCGGACATACAATGATCAAGATAGACAAGGCCAAGGTTCAAGCTATTGAGTTTTGGAAAACACCAAAAAGAGCTACCAAATTACGTAGCTTCCTTGGCTTTGTGAACTACTACCGCAAATTCATTTGTTGGGCATTCCTTCATTGCTTCCCTTCTCACCAACTTACTCAAGAAAAATAAGCCATAAGAATGAATCTGTGGTATGTCAAGAAGCCTTTTACAATGTTGAAGCAAGTCAGAATGAAAGAGCCCGCACTTGTATTCCTAGACCATACCAAGACCTTTGAGATACAAACCAATGCTTCTGACTTTGCCATTGGTGGTGTATTAATGCAGGAAGGACACCCCATTACTTTTGAAAGCCAGAAGCTCAACGAGACTGAAAAAGTAGATGGCGCAAAAGATGGAGATGACGGCCGCTGTACATTGCTTTAGAACTGGAGGCATTGCTTATTGAGAGGCCAAGTTCAAGGTGAAGACCGATAATGTTGTCACAAGCTACTTCTCGACCCAAAAAGAAGTTGACTCTAAACAAAGCAAGATGGCAAAATGTTCCTCACCGAGTTCGACTTCATGATGAAGCACAAGCCCGATAAGTCAAATCGTGTGGCGGACACCCTAAGTAGGACGATCGAGTTCGCCTCCATTTCTTCTCCCGACTTTTACCTTGGCATCGCAACATAGCCCTTAAGCCAAGAACATCTTGGAGGCCGCAAATGAAGGCAAGACTTGGTAATTTTGCATGAAAGATGGAACAATTGTGACAAAAAAAGGATCGGCTTTTATGTACACAAATGGCAAGGCCTACAATGTAAGGAGATATTGAGAGAATGTCATGACTTTTTCAGGGGGACATCCGAGACACAACTCACCCATACACTCATCGAAAGAGCTTATTATTGGCCTCACATGCAAGATGGTATTGAATTGTATGTGAAAACTTATCATGTATGTCAACAAAACAAGATGAACAAAGTCGCACCCCGGGACTTCTCCAGCCACTTCCTACTCCCGGAGAGACCTTGGGAAAAGCGCTGCCATGGACTTTATCATGCTCTACCAAAGTCCAAAGGTTGTAGCAATATCCCGTGGTCGTTGATCGATTCAGCAAGGACAGGGTTTTCATCACCATACCCACAAAGTTTAATGCCTAAGATGCCGCAAGATTTTCCTTAAGCATGTAGCCAAATATCGGGCATCTCTAAAATCATCATAAGTGGCCGCAACACAAGGTTCACAAGGCGGTTTTGGACCGAACTCTTCAAACTCATGGGGTCAGAGCTCAACTTTTCCACAAGTTTCTACCCCCAAACCGACAGCCAAACCAAAAGGGTGAACATCTTAGTAGAACTCTACCTTCGGCAATATGTGAGTGCTAACCAACAAGATTGGGTACAATTTCTTAACATGGTACAATTTTCTTACAACTTGCAAAAAAGTGAATCCTTATGAGCAAGACCATTCGAGATAGCCACCCGACAACAACCGACCATGCCACACTTTGGGGAATGAGTACAATGGTCCCGGGTCCGACCGCTTTTTAAATTTGCCTAAGGACCGACATGGCAAGGGCTTATTTAGCCAAAGCCTCAAAGAAGATGAAGTAAACAGACAAAAAAAGAAGATATGCGTATTATGAAAAAGAGACTCGGTGATGGTAAAGCTCCTTCAACACCAAAACAGACGGTAAAAAGTGAACAAGTGGTCTAGTAAGGAGGTATGAAGGACCATTTCAATTGAGAGAAGTAGAGGGCACGCTGGCCTACCAATTAAAGTTGCCAAAGCACTTAGAGATGCATTTGGTATTTCATCCAAATCTCCTAAACCTTATCATGGCGATGAAGTAGAGCTAAGCCACTGTGAGTCGAGAAGAACATTCCATAGCCATCACTACTCTAGCCGAGCGTGATGTAGAGGAAATATTGGCACATCGCACCATCCGGGCGAGTGGACTCATCTAAGCTACAAGGAATGCTTTGTCAAATGGAGAAAGTTGCCAAAAAAATGAGGCAAGTCGGGAACCGACACTCGTTATGGAACCATCGTGAAGCCATCAAGGCATACGAAGACGATGCGACGTGGACGTCGCCGGATTGAGTGGAGGAGGATGTCACACCACATTTCTTTTTCAACACTGAGAGGGCAAGAATGACAATAGATATGGTGGTAGTGAAGGGAATTATTGATGGTGGTAGGGAGAATTATTGGTGGTAGATGTCACCAACCCCTTAATCGTGAGCCCTCGATCAAAAACGATCCCAACCATCCATTTGTTAGATGAGGACCTATAAATACCTTCGAAAACTCTCTTGTAAATCACACAAGAATACATTGTAAGAAGCATCATTAATATACTTGAGTTTCTCTCCAAACTCCCTTGTGTCTCTTATGGGTTTCATTGCTTTCTATTAGAGTTTCATTTTTCGTACTAGTAAGTCCACTTTGGAACTAACCAAAGGAGAATGCTGCCTTTGGCCAACCAGAACCTCAACCAAGGACCGGGTGGGACTTTGCCGAAAGGATCTAAGTCTGTGACAGTATGTATAGGAAAAATGCTGAAATAGTTTTCCTAAGATTCAGATCTATTCTAAACATTTTTACGTATCCATAAGGCCTTGTTTGGTTGTAAACCCAATCCCCACAATCAAACATAATATAACTTTTTATATGATTTAATTATTTTAATAAATATATTTAATAATTATAATTTCAAACATATTTATATTAATTAAAAAATTATTATTTTAAGAAATAAATTTAATCTAGAAATATTTAAATTTTGATTAGTATTGATCAAGTGAAAGTTTGGTTAACTCAAATAAAAAGTTTCCAGCCAACCTAGTATTTGAAAAGATTTTCTAAACCGGCATTTTTTCCCCTTAACCAAACACTGCACCATTTTTATCCCCAACCAAGCCAATGGGCCAATGGCCAATGATGCTTGTACAACACAAGCATCTGAAATGATGTAAATCAAAATTAAGAATATAGATCATTTATTTCAATAGGTCAATACAACATCATGGTTACTAATTCATGATCTTTTTAAAGAAAGGTGGCAAAAGACTTCTTCAGACAACCAAGGATCTCTCGTACTTGCTTTGTAGTTTTCTTGAACTTGCAAATGGGCAAACAATTCAATTACTTTTATTTTGGACAATTATTATATATAAATAACAAGATCACGTAAAGAAACACAAGTAATGCAACTTTCTAATTACAATAATGCTATTCAAATTATTCCTTTTCCACAATGTCATCTAGATCATAACAAACTTTTTGTTTATTGCAACTAGTTATAAATTAGTATGTATTTCTCCAAGCATTGCCTTATGCTATCTAAGCTCTAATCAGACCACATAACTAACTTTGAATAGTTATCCAATACCAAAAAAATAAGACACATTACAAGTGCAAAAATTGTCAATATGCAATAAACAAAGACACAAATAACTCATTCCTCAAGGCCTATTTGGGTACAAAATAAAATAATATGGCATAATTTTATTACGTAGGAAGTGCAAGTGATTATTACAGAAATTATGGCATATTTTATTCTTACATAGTGAGTGTTTGGTTTAACAAAATAAAAAAATTGTAACCGGTCAATTGGTCACCGGTGACCAGCCGGTTGATGGCCAAACCACCAGAGGACCACTAGTGGACTGCTGGTCAATGGTGGCCAGTCACCGAAAGACGGACGAACAATTGGCGGACAGCTGGTGGACCGATGGCTGGTCGCCGGAGGCTAGCCGGACAGCCAGTGGACCACCGGTGGACCGCCAGCAAGTCGCCGAAGACCAGCCGAATGGTGGTTGGACCGCCACACAATAAAAAATATTACACTCTGAATGGAATATTTTTTTATGCCATAAAACCCATATTATGCCATAATTCTATATTGGTACAATTCTTTGTATAGTCCCTGTACTTTTCAAAACATAACCTTTTAATCCTTGCATTTTTTCTGCTCCTTCCAAGTCCCTATACTATTTCAAATGTGCCCAATTAGTCTAATTCGAGATGGCCGTCATGTTTGCCATCTATTTTTGCTGACATGGCCGATGCAAAGAACGCCACGTGTTGGTCACATCATCATAAATAGACGGCAAACATGATGGTCATCTTGAATCGGGGCACATTTGAAGTAGTATAGGGACCTGAAAGGAGCACAAAAAAGTACAAGGATTAAAAGGTTGAGTTTTGAAAAGAACAGGGATTGTACGGAGAATTACTCCCTTCTATATTCCAAATTATGAGCCTAAACAATCCATATAGCATAATTCTCTAAATTATGGCATATTGTACAGATTATGCCATAATTTTTCACTATCCAAACAGGCCCTCAATCTTAATTTTTCATGTATGTTGTATAAGTCTGATATTTTCATGTAACCAATAAATGATTGACATAGTCCAGAGTGCATCCATTTACCTAGAGCATCTGGAGTGGATGTGTCTCAAAGAGATGAAGTTAAAAGATTTAGTACCCAATAGATATGCTAAAGATAATGGTGGTTGACTGAAATCAATAAAAAAAAAAACTCAAACAAAGAGATGCTACCAGAAAATTAATACGAGTAATATCATCATGTTAATTAAACATTTGATTTCCAATGTTACAACTTGAAGGAACGTATGATAACCACGAGATATAGCTCTTTGATCATTCAATGATCCATATAACTTAAGAATGTCTAATAATACCAAAGGTGAATACTACATAAGACAATCAAAGAAAGACAAGATAGATGCAGACTACATAATATACATGTATAAAACAAGATAAATAATGATGAATGATAAAAATGAGCATATCAAAATCTAACCGTTTGGTCATATGCATCAATTCCTTCGCTATCCAGAAGTAAGAGATTGTATTCAGTGCCATCCAGCGCAGTTCGCTTGATTGGTGCGCTCCACATCCAAAGCCCCTTGGTGCATGGGCGATGAGTAGGAGCCACTTGAAAACCACTACTTCTTCCAAGGAGCTACAATATAATAAAAGATTTAACAAAAAACAAAAAAGAATAAAAGGTTCAATGCAACTTGAAACAGGACAGATTTCTCGAGAGATCAATGTGGCCGTAAAATATTTATGCACTATGCAAATTTAAGCTAGCTATAAAACTAAGTGATATAAAAAGTTCAATCTTATAAGAGAAAGAAGATGACTAGATATGACATGGTCTTTTTCAATCATATGATCATATCATTATCCTTAAGCCACTGCTAAATACAGTCCATAAAAATGATGTATCCCCATCTTCAAATATAAAATTATTTTTATAATAAGCTTAGAACTGCGTCTATCCAAATAGAACCTTTGAAACCAAGGATACATGTGCTCAAGACATTATCTTGCTGCTTTCGCCAATTGCTAGATTAAACTTGTAGGTGATCATGAACAATTTAAATCCAGAATCACTTTTACAACTTAAAAAAAATTATACAAAAACAAAAAACAAACTAAAATCCTTTTTGATATTTGAGTGTCATTCTGCGAGTGTGTGGAGCTAGGCTCCAACTAGAAGGATCTCAAGCAAAACCAGTGTTTTTCAGGCCCAGGTTTCGGCCCAACTATATAGACAGAAACATGTATGGTACATGTAAATATCCTTAATCATGTGTTCATTAGCGTGTGCGTGCACAAGGACTTAACTAGGGAAGAAAATAAAAGACTTATTTATAATTAGATTCTAGAATAATTCCTTACGATAATTAATTGATATCATCTTTATTTACTATTTAATTTGTATTCTCTTGATTGTAGCCTTGATTCTTGTCATCCCTGCCTTGATCCTCCTTTTCTTTTTTAGCTTAATTTGACTTAAACTACCATCGCCCATAATGTTTGTCCCAAAAAGCATCTGTAACACCTTCCCCATTATATAATGTATTAGCCTATTGTACAAAATTAGTCAATTAAATTACAATTTGGAATGATCTAAACGAATTTCCATAGGATACCTGATATTCTAATTTTTATTAGAATACCTGATAATCTAATTTTTACAAATATAGGACTTGATGGACAAGAAAATTTGAATTCAAAGAGATGAATAAGCAGGAGATGCTAGTTTATAATCTGCAGAAGTACATGATAATTTTACTGATGCTTGGTTTAGAAAAAAAAAATGAGTCGAATGGTAACTTTAGGAGTGACTTGAATATTAGGAGAACAAAATCGTCATTGTTTAAGAACTAGATAAAATGTATTTGGATAGTTACTAAGTAATAATGAAATAATAGCTGAAAATACACCATGAAATATAGTTTGCTAGTCAAGTATGTCCGTAATAAAGATGCAATAGCCAAAGGCTCCTGCAAGGCTTAAATGGGGTAATAATGACAAAAAATGCAAATAAAATCAGGAGATACATCCATAAAGAAGGCAAACTAGATGGTAGAAAAGAGTTTGGATTCAAGTGCAAATTTGACTCAAGGATATGCAACAGTGAAAGAAAAGGATAAAACTGTTGCGGTTGAATAAATAAATGAAAGTAGTAGTTCGCCTGAAATAAATATGCAGGATGCCTTATACACATATAGGAACTAGTGGCCCTTAGTTTTGGTACCACATACGAGTTCAAGCACCCATATATGTGGTTGTACCTTGCAATAACTTGCACTTATTGCTAGCCTTAACTCTATCTATGATTAAACATACCTGATGTTTGGTACATAGGATTGGAATATGATTAAGTGCCTTTTTTACAAACGTTTCTTTACCCTTTTATTTCTATGATTATATAATGTACTAAAGAGCATTAATAGCATATTACATTTTGCACACTTTATGATAAACTTTTACATGTTTTGATTTGGAAATGGGTATGCAACAGGAAGTTTTCTGAAACATTGACAATAAAATAAGAATACCATCAAAAACACAATTCACAGACAAAAGGAAGATGAGACGTCATAAGAAAGAGATATGTCCATTAAGAATGGCATCAAAAACTGAATTTACAAACAATGATTTGTATGGTGGAAATATGGAAAATTAAAAGATATCTATAAACTAATTTAAATGGGTGGGAGGTAAAGGTGATATTGTAATCAACAAAATTCATTAAAGATGAGAATAAGAAGATTAGCTCCAAAAGAAGATAGAACAAGATGATGAGTTATTCATAACATTTGTCTATTGTTGGCCATGCAAGGCATTTGGACAAACTCACCATTACTCTTGAAGAAAAAAATATTAACGTGTATGAACATTAGCAATCAAGAACTGAGGAAGCTATACGCAAGATGAAATCTCAAACATACATGAATATATATATATATATTCTGAGACATATATTGGATTAAAATCCTTAAATTCAACTAAAGGCATTGGAGTTTGGATATGCTTGGGTTTAATAGACATATATTGGCTGATTGATTCAAAAAAACAAACGAGATACCTATTAAGTTGAGAGAAAGAAACCTTAGGTGTTTGTTTTCAGAAGAAAGGCAAGTTGAATGTCATATGGACGAAACCAACAGATCTAGATTAATTAACATTTGCAGGCTAATAACCATGTATAAATTAATGTGATGAATTAATTATCCCCATTAAACTAACACAATGACTCATAGAGCAGACAGAAGATATTCTATTAGTACCATGAGATCTAAAAGAAAATGCATTAGGGTGCATAGAGAGAAATTTTGCATGATGGGCATCCATAGAATACTAAAACCTTCAAAACCTGCTAACATTGTGAGTTCTTCTTACACAAATATAAACCAGAAAAATTACTAGGAAAATGAAAAAGATAACCACAGCCAAATACGTAAGCCAATTAGTGGTTCACTATTCCTTGCAATGCCATACTTTCTACTTACACAAAAGAAAAATTTAGTGCTTCAATAGTTTCAAGAAAAGCCCTCATCTTTAGCCCACCTTTCCTTGAATATTGGGCAGTGAACACTTAATGTTCTAATGTCATAACAAAAAAGTAAGCATCTAAGATGTGAAAAAAAGCTAGCTTTCTAAATTGTTATTCCCAACAAATAACCAAGAATGATACCTAGCGATGCATAAAATGCAAAACAACTAATTCCACAAGATCAATAACAAGAAACCCCTCAAATACAAAGCCGAGGAAGAAAAAGGAATGCAAGAAGTTTGAGCAGAGGTGAATACCTGATTGAGAATGAAACTCTTGCCCTGGCGAGCGCGGCCGCAGACGGAGACGACGCCAATGGGACCCTTGACGAGCTGGAGGGCGGCGACGGCCTCAGGGTCCATCCGAAACTTGCCATTCTCATCACAGTAGACCAGGCGAAGAGGCCTCGCAGGGCCCAAAGTGTTGGGAGAGGAAGTGGAGCTAGAGCTTTGGCTAGGGTTTCGTGAAACGGAGGCCGGAGAGCCTCCAGGATCCCTCGATGAGCCCCGGAAGCCAAGGAGGTGCATCATACTTGTCTTTCCCCAACCTTGGATTCTCTCTGTTATCACCAGTACCACGGACTTTTATCGCTGAGGCTTTGGGGAAAGGGTTTTATTTGGTTGGAGGAATGATGGTGCCAAGTAGACCTGTCCAAGGGCCGGGCTACCCGCCCAAGCCCGAAAGCCCGCCGAAATTTGGGCGACAAATATATAAAACCCGATGTCCGGTCTTAGAAAAAAAAAAAGCCCGTTTAAAAAATGGCCCGGATTTGGGTTTTGTTGTTAAAAACCCGACCGGCCCGGCCCGGCCCGTATTATAAAATGTATTTATTAATTAGGTTGGTATATACTTATACAATATATATATATATATATATATTTGATTGTCATTAATTATAATGACTTTGAATTTTAGATTGTTTTTAATTAAATAAAAGATTTATATTCTGTGATTTTTAACTTTTTAAGATTTTCTAGTAATAATATTCTAGTCATATCCATATATTAATAATATCATAATTTTTATAATTTATATATTATTTAATAAAAGTCTATTTGGGTAGCCTTTAGTAGGCTCATTAAATCTGGATGGCTCAGTAAGGATTAAGGTCCGACTTTTCGGTCGGGCCGGCTC
Organism: Dioscorea cayenensis subsp. rotundata; assembly: GCF_009730915.1. Taxonomy (NCBI): domain Eukaryota; kingdom Viridiplantae; phylum Streptophyta; class Magnoliopsida; order Dioscoreales; family Dioscoreaceae; genus Dioscorea; species Dioscorea cayenensis. Next base: position 12,650,226 of record NC_052487.1, on the reverse strand, counting down.
AAGGCTGAATTTTAGTAATCAGGATTCAAACCCCGCCCGAACCTGCCCGCCCGACCCATGGGATGCGTCTAGTGCCAAGTGGTGGCCTTAGTTTTCTTGGAAAATGTTATATTATCGCCTTTTTACGTACTGCTTAGTACACTCGCAAATCTTAAAACATTACAGTGTTATTTTGTTACTCCGCAACTAACTGTAGAAGAATCAGAATGTGAATCGATTTTTACATGTAAAAGTGCTGCTTGGTTTTGCTTTGCGAAATCGCTTTTACATGTAAACAGCTATAGCTATAGATATCACGATTCAACTTACAACAAATTTTGCTTTAAGTTAAAATGCAACAAAACATTTGGGTTAAAATCACCGGTCTACACTCTCCAAATTATGCATTAAAGGAAAATGAAAACCTACAAAGTAATCAATTATTAACATAATTAAACTTATATATATATATATGCTTTATTAAATTTATTTTTTTATTTAAAATATACCAATTTGTATTTAATTTTAATTAAAAAAATAATTTTTTATATAAATTTAAAGAATTTTATATATTTTTAATTTAATAAAATTATTATTAAGTTAATTAATTAATTATTTTACATTAGTGTTAAGAGTAGATAGGGATAGTTAAATTAATTATTTAGAGTTAGCGTTTAATTATTTAAGTTTCTTATTATTACTTGGCTTAGTTATTTAAATTTCTGATTATTATTTTTAAATGTAATAAATATTTTATTAAATCATTTAATAAATTCAAATTTTAATTTAAATTAAATTAATTATTTTAGTTTACATTATTTTTTTTAATGCATTAAATAATTAATAATACTGTATATTGGGGGTAATCTCACCCCCTCCACTTACATGGTGACTATATCTTCTAATTTACATTAAATCAAACAAATTAAAAATTATACAGCATTTCCAGTTACAGCAAACCAAACAGCAATGATGTAAATTGAAATACAGCATTTTCACTTACAGTGTAATTTCACTTACATGTAATTTTACTTACAGGCAACCAAACAGCCCCGTTAATGTGGTAATATAAAAATATGGGTAAGGTAATTTTTATGTTAATATTGATGATAATATATAATAATTAATTTTGAAATATTATTAAGGAATTTTATAATTCTATTACCACTAAAATGAGTGGTTATGTTGAATTACCAAGTGAGGGATAATCTGAAATTTTTTTTGGACAAATATGTTATTTGTTTAAAAATAATAATTTTGATACTTTTATTTTTAGATAAAAAATTAATTTTAAAAAATAGTAATTACAATAAAATTCTAAAAAATAAAATAAGAAGGAGAAGAATTATATATGATTGTATTAAGTCTGTAAATTTATAAATTATAATGAACATTTTTTCAACAAAAATGAGATAATTAAGTAAACTAAAACATGGTAAATAAGAAAACTTTAAAACATAGAAAGTGGCTATTGCTAATAGAACAATCTATGCTACAAAGTTAAGATTGTTCTATACATATTAAAATAATATAAGTATTATACATATTACAAAACCTTAGCTAAATTCATATTAAAAATGTATTTTAAAAAACCTTAGCTAATTCATATTAAAAATTGTCTTTATACATATTTACACTGTGGGCTCATTTTTTTTCACCCGGTCTTTAATTAGGATATGACCGGTTAAAAAACATAGATCATAAATCAAATTTTAGTTTTTTTTTTATATTTCAGATGATTGCAGGTTCATGACTTCTATTAGGAGTAAGCCCCTAATATTAATTACCCCAGACAATGTCATGGGCACCTCTGATTAAGAAAATAAGTGTGAATGAGAAATAATTGAGTAAACATAACAATTTTTTTATTAATTTCAAATATGCATATAAACACATGATCATAGGCGAGACTACAAAAGTAAGAGAGCTATTCTCTAAGAGAGCTTGACAAGAGAGTTTTTTGTTTAAAGGGAGAGCTACTTCTATCATGCTCTTCAAACTTTTTTTTTTTTTGCTTGGCTGGTGCTCTTAGCTCCTTTATTGAAAGTATGCCAGAAGATCCTTTTAGCTCCGTGAATATGGCCCTCATCGATTTTTTCTTTCCTTTATGTGAGTTTGTTTCTTGACACATCGCTTAGTTCTCAAACTGCGCCCAGACTTTGTGGGCTCCTTTCTTTCCACCTGGCCTTTAATTGGGATTGACCGATTGAAAAGCATGGATCACAAATCAAAAATTTTTAATTTTTTTATATTTCGGATGATTGCGGGTTCACGATTCCTATTAGGGGCAAGCCCCCATATTAATTACCCCTGCATAATGTCATGGGAACCTCCGATTAAGAAACAAGTGTGAATGAGAAGTAACTAAGTAAACATGATAATTTTTTTTTATATTTAATTTCAAAGATACATGCGAATACATGATCATAGACAAGAATACAAAAGAAGAGAGCTATTCACTAAGAGAGCTTAACAAGAGATTTTTTAGAAAGAGCTATTTCTATCATGCTCTTCAAAATTTATTTTTTAGCTGGCGCTCTTAGCTCCTATACTGAAAGTGTGTTAGAAGATCCTTTTAGCTTTATGGATGTAGCTTTCCTCGATTTTTTTATGTGGGTTTGTGTCTTGAAACATAACTTAGTCCAAGCTGCGACCACTCTGCATTTACGAGTTGCCTACTTGGCCACTTTTGCTTTCTTTTTATCGTCAAGACTTTGGCTCTTTGCGCTTGTAAAAATCTCCAGCTCTTGACTTGTGAAACTCCTCAAGTCTTTGGCTTCTTAGTGCCTTAAAACTTCAGAGTTGCATTTGTCGTGTACATGATGCATTTAGGTCTTAGCTCTTCAATGCTTTTGAGCCTCGACCATTTGATTTTTTAAGTCGTGACCTTTAGCATGGTTAGGTCATTAACTTGATAATTTTGACTTGATTTTTAAAAATGAACCTCAAACTCATTTTTTTAGAGACCTCATAATGAGCTTAGGAAAAATCTTTTGCCAACTCAACTTTTTTTCAATGAGTGTCGACGAGAAACATTTTTTTCTTCTTTTTTTATGAAAAATTTTTCATTCATTTTTTTCATCCATCATCATTTTTTCTCTCTCGTGAAATCTTCATTTTTTTACTCTTCCTTTCATTTCAAGAAAAAGATTTTTCTGTACTTTTTCATTGCATCTCTTTTCACTCCAACGGGTATCAAAAGACCTCCAAGTGAGCTTCAAGAAATCTTTTGTCAACTTTTTCTTATAAGTGTTGATGAGAGATATTTTTTTGTGAACTTTCCATCATTTTTATCACTTCAAGGTACTTTTTTATTCTTCTTTTTCATTTCACTTTTTTTACTCCCATGAGTGTCAAAAAGATTTTAAATGAGCTGAAGAAAGGGTTTGATTTTTTTATGAAAAAAATTTCTCTTTACCCCAAGAGTGTCAAGACTTCAGGTGGAATTAGAGAAATTATGAAAAATTTCTCGTTACTCCCCTATAAAGTCGAGACTTCAGAGTGGAATGAGAGAAATTTCATGAAAAAAATTTCTCGTTACTCCCCAAGAAAGCTCAAGGCTTCAGATGGAATGAGAGAAATTTCATGAAAAAAATTTCTCGTTACTCCCAAGAAAGCCGAGGCTTCGAGGTGGAATGAGAGAAATTTATAGAAAAATTTCTCGTTACTCCCAGGAAGTCAAGACTTCAAGGTGGAATGAGAGAAGTTTTCATGAAAAAAATTTCTCGTTACTCCCAAGAAAGCCAAGGCTTCAGGTGGAATGAGAGAAATTTCATAGAAATTCTCGTTACCCAAAGGAAGTCAAAACTTCAAGGTGGAATGAGAGAAATTTCATAAAAATTTCTCGTTACTCCCAAGAAAGCCAAGGCTTCATGGTGGAATTAGAGAAATTTCATAGAAATTCTCGTTACCCCAAGATAAGCCAAGGCTTCATGGTGGAATGAGAGAAATTTCATAAGATTTTTTTTCTATAGGAAGCCTTGCAAAAAAATAAAAATAAAAATAAAATAAAAATAAAAATAACCAAAAATACCCCCACTCAAATTCATCCTTTACTTTTTTTCTCATTTTTACTCTCTTTCTCTTTTTTTCATCTTTTTCATTTTCTCGTATTTTTCCTTTTCTTCTCTTATTTTACTCACACTCCCATTTTTTTCCATATTTTTTTCCTTCTCTTTTTTTCAACTCACCCTTCCATTTTCCCTATTTTTTTCTCTCTCTAAATTCACCCTTCATTTTTTTATGTTTTTTTTCCTTTTCTTTTTTTATTCACCCTTCATTTTTTTTATTTTTTTTTCTTCTCTCTTTTTTTTTCACCCAAGAATAACAACCTTGAAGTATGTCTTCACCAAAACATATTTCCCTCATTAAGCTTCATGCACAAGTCCACTATTGACTTAATAATGCCTCACATGTTTGCAACATTTAAATTGATCTGGGAAGCAAAATCCCTCAGCTTGTAACCAATCATACTAAGAATCGCATGATTGTAGTGGTCTCTTGGATGAACTCTTGAGACATATCCAATCTTCATCAAATCGGCCCTCGCAAGAAAAGCCCGTGCGGTCCACTAGGCAAGTTTGTTGGCATTGTTCTTGAGCTCCCTAACTTCAGTTACAGTGTGGACCTCACAGGGAGTAACCAAATGAAGGTCATCATCAAGTTTCCATCTTGGTGGCGGTATGCAACGAGGCGAGCTCCTCCCCATCGCCAGCTGAAGGGGTTAGGCTCCTCAAAGGCAACCTTGTTGTCATCACGATCGAGCACTTGCGTGAAAAAGTTCGGTTGATGTAAGTAGCCTCCACGGCGAATGAGTGTGCGGAGTTGTTGTCTTTCTTTGCCTCAGGAAACGGCTCCTAAGAGGTCTCATTCGAGTGACAAGAGCTCAGTCGGAAACCATCGCGCTTGTCAAAGAAAAGCTTTGTTGCCAATGCTGTCTGGATGACAATGTCTCATGAGTAAACATAGCGCGGGCGCACATGAGGGCGGAGGGGATAGCATCGATGACAAAGACGGTGGCTTTATCTTCATAGCGAGGCGAGATGACGGGGTCGTAGGTAGTGGTGACCTTGAAGAAATCCCTGGTCTTGAAGTGCTCCATGCGGCGCTCGTTCTTAGGACTGACGCGATCGTAGGAGCGGTCGTAGAGCTCGAAGGCACCACAAATCAGAAGGTCTTCTAGCGGCGCTGAGGTCCATGGTGAGCATTAGATGCAGGGCCGGAGGATCAGTTGTTATGGTGATAAAGCCGATCACGGCGTGCACACTCCTCCTCGGCTTCGCGGTGGCGGGCTTCGACCTCCTCATAGCGTCGCTGCTGCCATTTTCAGAGTCATCAATATTGTCCCTCCCAAGATCGAAGACCGGCTGCTCCGCATCGCCGGAATCACTATCACCAGCATTAGGATCCAACGGAATCACATCGCACTACTTATGATAGGCATCGATCTCGTCGTCCATAATTTCACCCGCGAATACATCGTCATTATCGGCATGGTTTTTTTTTAGCGTTCTTCATCACCTTCCTTGGCTTCTTCGGTCTTTTACCCATTATGTTCGGTCGCGAGAGAGAGAAGGAGATGAGGTTTTTTTTTTTTGCAAATGGGGAAGAGAGAGAGCACGAACGAGAGAGAAAAGAATACCTACTAGTGCATGCACGTGCATGTGTTTCTTTTTAAATGTATGAAAAGAAATTTTTTTTTTTTTTGTTGAGAGAGAGAGCATTAATGAGAGAGGAAAGAAATACATGCTACGGACGGGATGCATGTACGTGCATGGCTCCTTTTCTTTAAATGCATAAAATAAAATTATATATTTTAGAGAGAGAGAGAGCATTAATGAGAGAGGAAAGAAATACATGCTAATAATGCATGTCCATGCATATGCTTCGTTTCTCTTTAAATGCATGAACATGCAATGAATTTTTTTTCTTTTTAAAAAAAACGCATGCAAGAAAAAAACATGTTTACCTCTATCTAAACCCGATCGTTTCTTTTTTTTATCCGTTCGACTCTCCTTGTCTTCTTCTTCTTTCTTCTTCCCTTCTCTCTTCCTTCTCTGTCTCCCTTTCTCTCTATTTTTCTTTAGTCTCTCCTCTCTTTTCTTTTTCTTCCTCTCTCTCCTTCTTACGTCTCTCCTTTTTTTCAAAAACCCCCTTTTTTCCTTGTCCTTTTTTTCGTCCCAAAAATCCTCAACACCCCAAAAAATCTCCAACTCCCGGGAGAGACTTTTTTTTTAAAAAAAAATTTTGAATTTAAAATTTTTATCCCTATCCACAATCTCCCCCTTTTTTTCATATTTATGATTATTTTTATTTATTATTTACTATTTTTTTGAATTTCCTTCCCTTTTTTTATTATTATTCATATATATATATATATTAAATTTCAAACGAATATATACTATATATACATTCTCTTCCTCTTCCTTTTTCTCTTTTTTTCTTCTTTTTTAGCATCTGTTTCTCCCAAAAATCCTCAACACCCAGAAAATCCTCAATCACATGAGAATTTTTTTTTTCAAAATTTAAAATTTTCTTCAATTCTTATCACTTCTTTTTAACTTCAAACTACCTCTTTTTTTCCCTCTCTTTTTATTCATTTTTCATTTTTTTAAATATCTTATTATTTTTTTATTTCAATAATAAATTCCTAATGGAATTAGGAATTAAAAAGAAAACCATGTAAACACTTTTATGTGAGTTTGTGTCTTGACACATCGCTTAGTTCTCAAACTCGGCCACTCTACATTTATGAGTTGCCTACTTGGTCATTTTTGCTTCTTTTTATCGTGAAGACTTTTTGCCCCTTGTGCTTGTAAAATCTCCAGCTCCCAAACTTGTGAAACTCCTCAAGTCTTTGACGTCTTGGTGCCTCAAACTTCAGAGTTGCATTTGTCGTTTACATGATGCATTTAGGTCTTAACTCTTCAATGCTTTTAGAGCCTTGACCATTAGATCTTTAAGTTGTGACCCTTAACATGGTTAAGTCATTAACTTGATAATTTTGACTAGCTTTTTAAAATGGATCTCAAGCTATAATTATGAACTTGATTTCCATTAGTTAAGTTACCAATTGAGTTCTCTAATTAATTTTCACGAAAGAGACCTCATAATGGGCTTCAAGAAAATCTTTGTTAACTCTCTTTTTTTTTTTTTTTTTGAGTGTGGACGAGAGATATTTTTTTTGTGAACTTTTCATTTTTTTCTTTCCCTTTTTATACTCTTCCTTTCACTTCAAGAAATTTTTTACTCTTCTTTTCATTCCACCTTTTTTCTTTTACTCCAATGAGTGTCAAAAGGCATCAAAGTGAGCTTGGAGAGAAGTTTTTTTTTATGAAAATTTCTCTTTATCCCAAGAGTGTCTAAATTTCAAGGTGGAGTTAGAGGATTTTTTTTATGAAAAATTTCTCTTTACTCCAAGAGTGTCAAGACTTCAAGGTGGAATTAGAGAATTTATAAAAAAATTTCTCGATTACCCCCAAGAAAGTCAAAACTTCAAGGTGGAATTAGAGAATTTATAAAAAAAAATTCTTGTTATCCCAAGAAAGTCAAGACTTCAAGTTGGAATTAGAGAATTTATAAAAAATTTCTCGTTACCCAAGAAAGTCAAGACTTCAAGGTCGAATTAGAGAATTTATAAAAATAATTTCTCATTACCCCAAGAAAGTCAAGACTTAAAGGTGGAATTAGAGAATATATATATAAAAAAATTCCTCGTTACCCCAAGAAAGTCAAGACTTCAAGGTAAAATTAGAGAAATTTATAAAAAAAATTTCTCATTACTCTAAGAAAGTCAAAACTTCAAGGTGGAATTAGAGAATTTTCATAGAATTTTTCTAGAGGAGGCAATACAAAGAAATTTACCAGAATACCCTCAATAAATTCATCCATCATTCATTTTCATATCTTCTCTTTTTTTACCACTCCTTTTTTCTTTCATTTTTTTTACTCATCCTTCATTCATTTTTCCATCCTTTTTCATTTTTTCCTCTTCCTTCTTTTTCCCCCCTTTTTACTCACCCTTCATCATTTCTTCCTCTCTTTTTTTCTTAATTTTTTTCCTTCTCTCTTTTTTTTACTCTTCATTCATTTTTTTCATCTTCATTTTTTACCAAAAATGCCCCTCACCAATAAGCTCCTCCCCCATGTATCTTTTCAAAACAAAATATCATTGTTCTCTAAAAAAAACCAAACATGGAAACATAGCAAAATAAGATACATGGGCTAAACTGATTTTGAAAAGAGCATGGCTTGAGTTTGTAAATGATGGTAATAATAATAATAAAAAAACTTTGTAAGGAGATAACCTTTTTGAAGCCAATCAATCCTTAAACGTGAGCAATGAACAAACTCAAAGGACACTCCAAGCTCATGCCCATCCAAGCTTTTACCAGCTCCTGCATCAATGCCATTAACAGCAACCACATAATGAACTTCAGAATCACTGCCTAGGCTTCCGAGTCCATAATGCATGTCATCAAAGTCACTAGAAGGAAGTAGGAAACAACCTAAGCTTCTGTGAACCATCACCACCAAGAACAATGCATCTCGTTAGCAGTGTGTCTGTCCATGCCACCAATTATAAACTAAAATGTCTTAAAAGGAAGTTTGCATTGGCCCTCCACCAAAGGAAAAGTTCCTAAATATCTCATCTGCATCAAAATCAGCCTCATAAAAATCCATTATATCCATTATAGTAATTCCTAATAGCAGGTCTGACAACACCATAATTTAGCTCCTCTGACCCCACAAGATCATTTCTTTTACGAGTCTCTTCATTGCTGAGACATTAGAAAGCCTTAGAAACAGCTTTAAATACTTCATCTGAGCTAGGTGCATTTTTTTTGGGTGAATCTTTAGAGATATCTTCTTATAAGCTTTGTGGACATCTTCAATTGTGCAACTCCTCTCTAAACCCAAGATCTTGTAGAAATCCTTTTATTATTTTTATATCTCCCTCACAATGGAAAGTTGCTCCTCTGTACAGACCCTAGCTAACCCATTTGTAGACCCATTCGAAGAAACCTCACACTGTGCTAGGTTGCTTTAGGCTCTAGGGATTCCAAGTGATAAACCCTATTCCTATATATAGACCTAACCCTTTGGCCCAGGCGAAAGACCCCTAGTCACAATTAAGCCCCAGATACTAAAGTTCACTTAAACGCTTCACTCTGTTGCTTGCATAACTAAGCTCCAGCGGAGTTCATCCTTTAGCACTTCACTCTATTGTGACTACAAAGATTTCTTGGAACGTGGAGGTAGGATAAATCACACCAGAGGGGAAAGGGGACGCTCTGCTACCTCTCGACTCACCCTCTCAACCTTCTCCAATCTAGCCTTGTCTAATCCTCTTGGTGTGTCACTCATCCACAAGGATTACCAACATAGATTCTCAACCCTAATGTCACTCTAAGGGAAAATCAACACAAGCATTCAAGATTGGAACTCAATTAGAAACATCAATTAAGGTAAGCATAATAAAATATCAAAGAAACAATATCATCCTAGGGTTTACAAGCCCAAGCACCCACTAAGGGTTTAGCTCTCCATGGAGTAAAATACAATCAACAATGAAGCAAAAAAAGACATGCAATCTATGAATAAAAACCCCCTTGTGTTCGTGTCGAAGGTTTTGTGGATCGGCCGCGTCTTCTTCAAGGTTCCCTCGTCAAACCTAGGGCACACCTCACCGGATCGGTGCCGACGAAAGCTCCCCCAATAGCTATCTTCCGAAAGAAACGCGTTGTCGAAGGCCGTCAAACCTCTTCAAAGCCTTGCCAAAGCTTCTCCAAACCCTAGCCACGGACGCCTCCAAAGATGGGTGAAAGATGGAGAAAAGGTGGAAAAGAAGATCCCCAAAATCGGGCTAAATCGTGACTTAAATAAGGCTAAAATCGAGCATCCACACGGGCATGTGAATGTTCCACATGGCCCTGTGGAATTTCCACATGGCCCTGTGGAATTTCCACACGGGCCTGTGTAATTTCCACACGCCCGTGTGGATTCTTTAGAATTTTGATTTTCGGCCGACTATGAACAGTAATTGCTACATTGATTCGCTACATTAACTTGCTGCAGTATCCAACCAAACACACTCCTGAATCCACTTTTCATCGAGGCAACATAAACGGGCACAAGTTCATGCCGTAGATCGCGTCGCTTCTTTAATAAACGGCTCATTGGTGAAGATCTTTCTATCATTGCACAAGTTGGGATACGCAAACATGACTGCCTTCGTACCCCTCCAAATTATTGTAATTGCTTGAATACATGGAGGTTGGCACACATTCACGTATCTTTGAACCCAACTTGTGTCTTCGCGTTTGTTCCTTCCAAGGTTTCACCAAATAGTGCATTCACGATCCAGTTTGGTTTCTTTCCTTCATACTTAGCTTTACAACCCTACATGCGCAAAAGAACACAAATACACATGTATTAGCGCTAAAATCTGATAAAAATAATGCTCATCATAAGGAAAGAATACTTCGCATTCTTAACACACAAGCACTCATCACGGGATTCTGGCCCATGAATGTGAGCACCACGCAGCCGATCTGGCTAGCGGCGCTAACCCTATTGAAGATCGAGGTACAGAGAGGGAGAGAGAGAAAGAGCACAAGTTCTCACAGACAGGAAAGAGAGAGAGATAGAGCACTAGAAATAAAAGAATTCATGCTCATGCATGTGCGTGCATGTGTTTCTCTTTAAATACATGTGGCATGAACGTGCATGATTTCTTTTTTGGTTTTTTTTTTTAAATGCATGCATGAATTGATAGAATAAGGTCAAAAAGACATGCACAACACATGAACAACACACGTAAGATATTATGGCTTTGACTCATCAAACCTAAACCTATGAGCATAGACAACAATTTATAAATATGGAAACATGTAATAGCATAGCTCATGGGATCTATTATAATCTATGCATGCATGGTGCAGCTTTTACTCTGATAATCTACTTTAATTGAGTTCCGACTTCTTCTTCTTTTTTTCCTTATCTTTTTTCTATTTTTTCCTCAGTCTCTTTTCTTGTTTCTTTTCTCAGTCTCCTTCCTTCCTCTTTTTTTATTCTTCATCTCCTCTTCTCTCTATTTTTTTCTGTCTCCTTCTCTCTCTCTCTTTTTTTTTTTCTTTTTCAGACTCTCCTTTTTTTTCGTCTTTCCAAAAAATCCTTAACTGTCACCAAAAAATCTTCAACTCCCGGGAGACTTTTTCAAAATTAAATTCAAAATTTCCGATTCTTATCCTCTTTTTTTTTTAATTAATTTATTAATTTATTTTTATTTTTCTAATTTCAAACCCTCTCTTTTTTCCTTTTTTCAAATATAGTTTATTATTATTTTTATTTTAATAATAAATTTTTAATGGAATTAGGAATTAAAAATTCCATATAAACAAAAACTAAAATAATATAAGTATTGAGTAGTGTATTTTAAATAGTTATTAATAAGTCTGCGTGGCTAAAATTGAATTAAAATAAATGGCTGATGTTAATGTGAAAAAAGGGGAAAATATAAAATAAAACAAATTACAAGGGCCATTGTGAATAAATAAACTCACACAAACATATATATATATATATACATATATACCTTAAGGTAGTCAGACTTGACCAGGGCATTGACCCGGCGAAGCTCGGAGGTCAGGGTTGATGGGTTGGATAGGGTCGAATCGGGTTGAATCAGGGGTAATGAGAAAATATTAAAAATATATTATAATAATAATTAATAATAATACAACCTATATTTTAATAATTAAAAAACACAAATAGTTAAACATGATATTTCAAATTTTAAGTTTATATACTTAACTTGATTTTTAAAATATCTGAAATATAATTAAATTTAATATTTAAAATTTTAATTTTATATATTATCTTTGATTTTTAAAAAAATATGAAATATATAAAAAAAAGCCTAATATTCTCCTCTCACGTTCTCACCTCTAGTCTCTTCTAGGGACTCAAAAAAAAAAAAAAAATCTCGGGACTCGCAAAAATGAAAAATCTCTGCATTCACTCTCACCCTCTCTCTCTTGTGCTTCTCCCTCACTTCTCTCATCGTTGACTCCTTTCATTCTTTTTTTTTTTAAATTTAATTTTTTTTAACCCGTTAGATCCGGTCGGGTCAATCCATTCTCGCGTAAACTGGCTGGGTCACCTGATTTTTGGCCGGGTTAATTCAAAACCAAGTCAAAGGATGTAGCCAGACCGTCTTCATGGCCGGTTCCTAGTTTTTCTAGTCAAATGAGATGGACAAGTATGAGTTTGACTATATTGACAAACCTCTTAACCCTAGAGCCATTCCTCTTATTTTTCTCACATAGCCGCCAATTTCTTCCTCATATAAATTTCAAATTTTCCTTTCACTTTGACTTAATCTTTTGAGATACCGAAATTCTTGTCAATCCAAAATAATTAGACTGGATCTAGAGGGTTATTGGCGATCAAAATGAGATTATTGGGAGGTTGCACAATTCTTTTTTATCATTCTTTTCCATTGATCAAATCCAACTAATATTCTTACAATCTTGTTGAGATCTAAATTGAGGATGAAAAATAGATTATTTGTATTATTCTATCATTAAGGAACATAAAAAGAAAATACTAATCTAATAAAAGGGAACGAGAGATCTATATTGAATTAATTGTGGGAGTAGAAAAAATTGTATAATAGTTCTGGAGATTTATTTTGATAATTTTTATTAAACAAAATATAACCTTGTAAATAACTCAAATTGATTAGAAGCAAAAGATCTATAGATATCATCGTACTAAATCATATCATCACGTAGGATTAGATTTAATAATGGGTATTTGTTTGGTTAGGTGAGCAAGATATGGATGAAGTAAAGGGTGCACATACATCTATTTAGCATTGGGGCTATTAGAACCTGTTCATATAAGCAACGATAGCGTGTTGGCGTCTATCCATATAGGTGACAATAGGAAGTTAAAGTACTGTGTCCATATAAGGGATGATAGCAGTACGTAGGAGTGTGAGATTTGGATGCATGTTCATAAAGGCGATGATAGTAGTACAGTCATGACCATCGTAACCCCGGTCATGTTGGTTACTTGGTTATGGACAGTGGCAGTTTCCACGTCGTGACAATGACTATGGTGATAAAGGCCTTCCCCGTGGTCACTGAGATCAATAAGACCCTGATAGTATGGAAAATATCAAGATGAGCATACCATAATCCAGTAGTAAAGCAGATCCCAAAATTTACTTGGAGTGGGGGGTGAGATGTGATCAAATTTCAGGATCCATGGTTATTCTGATATATTCACACATGGGATGCTATGAAGAGGACTATACAACACCGCTTTGTTCCACCACACTTCCAAAGAGATCCATATAACAAGCTACAACGGCTTGTTCAAGGTAGAAAAATTGTCAACGAATGTTATAAGAAGATAGAGGTTCTAATGATCTATACCAACATGCAAGAAAGTGCAGAGACGAACATGTCAAGGTTCTTGAGTGGTCTTAACCATGGGATTATTGATCATGTGTATATCTCCCCTACAACACTTTATAGAATCTCATACATCAAGCAACGAAGGTGGAGCAACAGCAACAACATGACAGTCAGGGTCGCACCATACCCAATTGTCCCGCTATCCCTACTTGGTGCCGTCCTCAAGGTGCCACAGGAGGTGGTGCTACTCCTAGGCCGACAGTGACCACCTCTGCCATGACATTGAGTGCTTCAAGTGTAAAGGGAGTGGGCACATTGCTTCAGAGTGCCCCAGTAGGAGGACCTTGCTCATTAATGAGCATGGCAAGTGGGAGTTTAAGATTGACCCCGAAGATGATGGTGATGCAAATGATGAGGCAGCGGATGAGGTTGATTATGAAATTCAAGCTGATGTGGGAGATTGCTTTATTTCCCATCGTGTGCTTAGCGTTAATGCTGTTGAAGAGAAGGGACAATAGCATAACATCTTCCATACTCGCTGTGGTCTTTGGACTTTTTCCTACTTCACTACTCTTCTTTTGACCAATTTCCTCATGTGTATATTTTGTGTGAGAGATCTCTTGGGTGTTGTCTTGTGCTAGGACCTTAGTGGGGAGCTTTTTGGAGGTTAAAAAGGGGTGGGAAAACTCTTAAAAGGGCAAGTAGCAAGAGCTGAAACTTAGGCCTTTCGGCCTCCCTTGCGGGGGAAGCATGCAAGGCAAACCCATGAGGCCTTGAGGCCTCCCTTGCGAGCACAAGGAAGCACGAAAGGCCATCCCAAGAGGCCTTGCGGCCGTAAGGTAGCCCGTAAGGGCCATCATGCTAGGATTTTAAAAATCCCCATTTTGTTGCTTCTACACTCTTCTTTCAAACTTTTTTCATTCCCCACACCCCTCCTCCTCTAGAATCATCTTCTCCTCACCTTAATCTCACCATCTTGTGCCTTAAAACCAAAGAATAAATTAAAGATCTTCCTCCTCCTCTCTTGGAGAAGGGTCTTTCCTTAGGATTGTGAGAAGCTTTGTGGTAAGGTGGTTCTTCTTCTCCTTCTCCTTTCTTTTCTTGTCAAGTTTCTTGGGATTCATGGTGGAGAATCTTAATTTTGTTTGGATCTGGAGTTTAGAAGAAATTCTTAGTTGCATAACTTTGATTTTGATGAAGATTGAAAAGATCTCTTCATCATCCAAAGTTAGGAGTTACTGTAGCACAAAGCCAATTAGAGTATTCTTTACTATTCTTGCTAGTTTTGAAAGTTGTGAGAGGTTAATTCTTGTAGGATCATCTAGATAAAGTGTTTAGTAAACCCTAGAAGCAATTACCTCCCATTTTGTGAACTTTCCTTTATTCTAGTTTGGAGTAGTTTGATTTTAATGCTTGATTGCTTTGTTTTGGTTTTGTTTAATTGGTTCTAGGACTTAATAAATTCATGGGCTATAAATCATGCATGCTTTATTATATTTGATTTGCATTTCTTTGAATGATGGTTTATTATTGTTATAAGCTCTTTAAATGTTTCCTATGATATTTGAAAACCACATTTGGACCATGATTGAGTTTATTACAATAATTTTACAAAGAACATTATACTTGTGTTTGAAAACCTTATTTTTGGATAGTATATTTTGAAGTGAATGTTTTTTGAAATTTGAGATTCTTATTATGATATTAATTGGGTTTGTGGGGGATAGAGTTTCCACGGGCCGACCTAGTTGGGGTGACATGGAAAACGTAGATGAGGTACCACCCTTTTAGGAGGCACATAGAGAATTTGAAAGGTGTGCAGGGTTGGATGCGCCGGAGTTATCACATGGGTTCCCCAACAGCCAATGCCAAGAGGTGCGTAACTTGGCAGCACCAGAGCTAACTAAGGCCACAGTTAGCTATGGAGGGGTTTTGAGGCTATTTATTATACTATCGATTATTGAGTTGTTAATTCTTAAACATTTGAATTGGTGAGTTATTGAAAGAATGTATGATTTCGGATTTAAAATTTGTTTTAGATTCTTTGCTGATTTAAAAGGGTTAATAGTGCATATCATTGATGAAAACTTAAACTCCTATTATATGCTTGCTATTTATAGTGTTTTTGATATTATTGAACTTTAAATCATGTTTTCAAATTTATTTCTATTTAAACATGTATGAGCTTATAGTTCCATGTTTATCCCCTCACTGAGTAACCTCGTTACTCACCCCTCTTTCTTCCTCCTAGGTGTTAGCATAGTGTAGAGCTGCAGACATGAAGTGCTTGGCAAGAATTTGTTTCTGTGTACTCACTTTAAGTTTGTGTATGCTTATTTTCCATCTTTGGCATGTATTATTAAGAGGGATCCACTAGGATGTTGTTGACTTAAATTATGTATTTTCTTTCCTTGGATACTCTTGTATGTCAGTTTGGTCTAGGTGATGTATGAGAAGTTATACCCTATGTTTGGGTTGTCATTATGATTATAACTTTCATGTTGTGATTTTTGATGCTTCAAACCTTTTGTGTTGCCTAGACGGATATGTATAGGAATGTTATTGTATATATATATATATATATATATATTGTTAGCCTTATGATGATCCATGGTTGAGGTAGGGTTTGACCTCCCTTGGGTTATTGTGGCGGTATGTCATGTGTGGACATGCGGGATGGGGCATGACACTCACGGCATCATTAAGAACAAGGTATGTAGGATTATTGTTGATAATGGCAGCTACAATAACATTGCTAGTTCAGACTTGGTGGAGAGATTGGGGTTGAAGAAGTGGCGTCACCTTAGCCCATGCAAGATGCAGTGGCTCATTAATTGTGGATCATTGCGAGTTAGCACATTGGGAAGTATCATGATCAGATGGAGTGTGATGTTGTCCCAATGCAAGCATGGCAATTACTGTTGGGACGTTCTTGCTTGTTTGATCATGGTGTTCATATTAGTAGTTGTGCTAACCGGCTCACTTTTATGTACAAAGGGGAGCGCATTTCTTTGCTTTCCATGACTTCAAGGAAATATTGATAAACAATCTAAAAAAGAGAGAGTGTGAAATACTTGAGTGAGAGCCACCTTCATAGTGAGCGAGTGAATCCAAAGCCAAATAAAACCCTATAGCTTAAATTAACCAAACCCCAAGAGAAAGAGGGTTTAGTGATGATGGCTAGGAAGGGGGACATGAGGGTTTTGAGAGAACCCAATTCTATGTACTTTCTTCTCTTATATAATTTGCCCTCTACTTTGTCTAGTTCTGTATTTGATCTTTTGCAGGCATATAAGGATGTGTTCCTTGATGAGGTACCACCTAGGCTGCCACCAAAATGAGGAATTGAGCATCAAGTTGATTTGATACCTAGAACACCATTGCCTAACCTACCACATTACCACACAAATCTAGATGAGACAAAAGAAATCCAGGGTCAAGTTCAAGAACTTCTCTATAAAGGTTATTATGTAAGGGAAAGTCTCTCTCCTTGTGTAGTACTGATTATTTTAGTTCCTAAGAAAGATGGTTCTTGGAGAATGTGTTTAGATTGTAGAATCATTAACAACATAACTGTGAGGTATGGACATCTCATACCTACACTTGATGATATATGCTTGATGAATTTAGTGGATCTATTATTTTCTCCAAGATAGACTTGCATAGTGGTTATCACCAAATTAGAATGAAAGTGGGTGATGAGTGGAAAACAACATTTAAAATAAATTTATATTGTATGAATGACATTCATGCCTTTTGGTATATGAAATGCACCTAGTACATTCATGGGATTGATGAACCATGTGCTTAGCGCTTTCATAAGAAATTTTGTGGTAGTTTACTTTGATTATATCTTAATTTTTAGCAAGTCTTTAGATGATCATATTGAACATTTATGTGTTGTACTTGCTATTTTGAGAAAAGAACAATTATATGCTAACCTTACAAATTGCACCTTTTGCACTGACAAAGTAGTGTTTCTAGGCTTTGTGGTTTCATCTCAGGGTGTTGAGGAGATGAAGACAAGTCAGTACATGAGTGGGCAACACCCAAAGACATGACACAAGTGAGGAGCTTCCTAGGACTTGCGGGCTTCTACCGTCAGTTCGTGAAGGGATTTCAGCCCCATTGCCGCTCCGATCAATGAGTTGACAAAGAAAGAAATTCCATCCGCACCACTACTAGAACTTCCTAACTTTGGTAAGACTTTCAAAATAGAAAGTGATGCAAGTATTATAGGATTTAGTGTCACATATGCAAGAAGGTAGGCCCATTGCTTATTTTAGTGAGAAGTTAAGCGGTCTAGCTCTTAATTATTCTATTTAGACAAGGATTTGTATGCGCTTGTGAGGACTTTGGAAACTTGGCAACATTACTTATGACCTAAAGAATTTGTGATACATTCTGACTATGAATCATTGAAGCATCTTAAGAGTCAATTAAAAAACTAAACCATAGACATGAAAAATACTAAAGATACTAAAGATTATGTGGCTGATGCATTGTCTAGGCGCCATGGTTTTCTAGTCCCAACTAGATACTAAAGATTCATACTTTACTGTGAGGCTGGTGAAAATGCCAACGTGGTCGATGGGCGGCCAATGGGTGATACAGAGGTAGCCGTTGTCAGCCTAGGATTGGTGCCACCTCCTATGGCGTCCTGAGGATGGCGCCAAGTGGGCAACAGGATGATTGGGTATGGTGCGACCTCGACCGCTGCGATGTTGCTATTGCTCCACCTTTGTTGCTTGATGTACAAGCTCCTTGAGAGTGTTGTAGGGGAACATCTCCACTTGATTAGCAATCTCATGGTTGAGACCACTCAAGAACCTTGACATGTTCACCTCCATACTTTCTCGCATGTTGGTATGGATCATCTGGACCTCCATCTCCTTATATAATATTCATCGACGGTTCTTGTACCTTCAACAGGCCATTGTAGCCTATTAGATAGATCTCTCTGGAAGTGTGGTGGAACAAAAAGGTCGCATAGCCCTCTTCATAGAACCCCATGTACGAATATAGCCATTACCCCCATAGAGCCTGTCTTCATGTAATTGGTTCTACCATATGTTAGTGCATTATCGGTAAATTCAAAAAAGGCTAGGTTTACACTTTTCTCATTGGAAAAACTATGGATCCTAAAAATTTGATCACATCTCACCTCCCACTCAAATTAAACTTCGGGATCCGCTTTGTCGCATTCCATAACCAACATGACTGGGGTCACAATGGCCATGACGGTTGTTAAGCCCACCTCGGGCTAGAACATTCTTAGCGAGGGCCCGGTTAAAAGTCTCACGCAGGGTATCTTGCATGACCTTCTGCATCTCCTCCTATACTTACATAATTGATACACGTAGCTCACGTTGAAAGTGACTACTAACAAATGCATCATACTCTGCTCGTGTAACCGGTACATCTATCGCGTGGTGTGAACTAACAGGGTCACGATCATGACAATTAGCTTCTAAACTTACCAAAGTTCTTACTAATAAGTATATATGTGGATTCACACAAATCTCAGCTCTTACTTACCAAAGTTCTTATGCCTCCTCGTCGGATCACGGTTGTGCCAAGTGGTAATTCTCTGTATGTGATTAAGCGATTGAACAGAAGGAGTTGAAAGAACTAGCTTCAATTCTATAATCTCAGTTCTTTCTTTCTTTCTTTTAATTTATTTTTTATTGCCAGCAACTAGAGGAATATGAACAGATTATAAACTCAAAATAGAATACTAAAGTAACAGTACTAATGCAAGCGCTAGGTAATTTTTTGATTATTTTTAGGTTTATGGACTATGGGGCTGAAAAAATATATGAAACAACTAAGATTGAATCAAAAGGCTAATGTAGGAATAACGGATCCTACCGTGTCAATGGAGGCCCTGGTACCAAATGATAGGCTCCAACTTGGTGAAGAAGAAGAAGAAGAAGAAGAAGAAGAAGATCTATAAATGATGTCCCGATCTTAACAGTGTAGGATCTCGGTTGAGGGATAACAAGCCGCGAACAGCCAGGAATGGATGTACATTGGGGAGAAACGATCTGAATCTTCAAGAACTCCTACACGTTGTCCGAACAATCACAGAATCACAAATCAGAAACTAATCCACAATCGCCCGAAAGCGTAGAGTACGAATTAGGAGAAAGGCGAAACTTTTCTCTCGCGAATTCGTGAGAACTCATAAGAACAATGGTAGTAAAACAACTCTTATTTCTTGAATAATAATCAAAGTTCGATGCTCCAAGGGAGATGGTACAAAGCTATTTATAGCCGACTTAAACTTGCGATACAAGAAAACTATCTTATTAAAATTGGCTAGGGAATTAGTCTAAAGATAGGAAATTAAAATTGTCTAGGAAAACAATCAAAAATAGGAAAATAAAAATTGGCTAGAAAATCAATCTAAATATAGGAATAGTATCCCACCGCTACTATAGCACATGAAAATGGTAGGTGCAATCTCTCTATCCTTAAACTCGGAATACCTGATTCCCTAGTTGATTGGGATTTGATTTTGTTTCCTTCCAAAAATTGGGTTGCTTTAGGAAAGAGATATTTTGTGCTGATTTGTTATAAAAGGAAACTTGAAGCTTTGGATTGTCTCTGCTTAACGCACGAGTCGCATCCACCCATGGATGTTTATAGCTAGCTATCCCTCTACTACGGTCCTATGCTATCAAGATCGGGCCATCATCTAGACGTCTTTCTTCTTCACCAAATTAGAGCTTATCAGATTATTAGTTTGTTTAATTTCGGTATGTCATGAAGTAACAAAAATGACCAATGTAGGATGTTTTAAAATAACGAATGTAAGATTATTAATTTTTCTAATAATGCACAAATAAACTTTTGAATGTGCATTCGACAAACTTCTTATACAGATCTTAAGCGAAAGATAAAACTATTTTTTTGGTGTAGATTGCACTCATGGTTAGAGGTTGAAGCTTGACTTGTTTGTATCAACAAGTGATGAGCTTATACTAATGTACCTAGCACTTTTATGATAGCTCATACCTTGGTGACAAAGGGTATAGAAGATGTTATCCTGCCGCTCCTCAGTCATTATCTTCTTCCTTAACTTGCACATTAAAAGCACGCTGAATTACTAATGCCTTACCTTGAACCGCATATTCAACTTCAATATCATCCTCCAATGATAGCACACAACTTCATTGTCATTCTCAATTTCTGATTCTATTTCACCATTATCACACATATCACCGTAGTTCTCTTGTTTGGACATTGAGATGAAATGTACCTATACCCCAATTACCTGAAACATTTAATATCTCGATTCCTATTATTTTGAGAAATAGATTGTACCTTTTCCTTGCTTCCCCCATGTCTTTTCCTTTTCTGAGATCTTTAGATATGGATTTACCTTCCTTTTTACTCCAATACAGTTTCCAAGAAGAGTTCGAACACAAATTTGATGTTGATCCATATTTCCCTGTCCTATGTCATTTGAGTTGCCTTTCCACCTTCATGGCCATGATGTGTACTATGTCCTCCAACTCCACATAATGAAGTAGTTCTACAACATGAGCTATATCCTGATTTAAGCCACACAAAAATATAGCCATTGTTGCTTCTTTGTCTTCCTCTATATTGGCTCAAATCATAGCTATCTCCATCTCCTTGTGGTAATCCTTGACACTCTTTGATCCTTGAGTAAGGCTTTGCAATCGAGTATATAAATCCTTGTAAAAGTTGTTAGTAACAGATCTCTTCCTCATGATTGCCTTCATTTCATCCCAGTATCAATCCGTCTTTCATGATTCCTATGCCTACGCATGATTATTTGATCCCACCAAACAAGGGCATAATATGTAAACTCAACTGTAGCAACTTTAACTTTTTCTTCTTCACAGTAATGATGACAAACAAACACTAACTCCAATTTTCTTTCCCATTCAAGATAAGCATCAGCATTGGTTTTACCTTGGAAAGAAAGATGAACCATCTAATATAAAACTTATACTGTCCAAAAGACTCACATAAAAAGAGCATCATATAATATTAAAGGTTTCACCCAAAAAGAAAATAATCAATATTTTTATCAAAATGAAAAAAAAACTTTGACAAAAAAAAGAAACTCATAATGACATCTTTCAAAGCCAAGTATCCTTGCATCACATATTTTTGCTCCTGAGGTTTTCACCACCCATCCCCCACAACACAATTCCAAACCATATAAAATATATAGTGATGAAGATAAATAAATAAATAAATAAATAAATAATAAAATAATAGGTTTGACATCTTTCAAAGGCATGCATATCTACACCACATACCTATCTTTCTCACCACACAAACACTCAATCAACAAAAAACTTAAAAAACCAAACATTTCAAACTAGTACATGAGAAAAGACAAATTGACATTTTTTTGAGGCATCCATGTTTTCATCACAATAATTTGTTGCTTGTGTTTCTCTATACAGAGGATCAGATGACTATATAACCTGCACAATATCCATTCATCAACATGTGGTGAAGTACAGAAATCAAATGCAGTCAAAACATCCATATAAAAGTAGGATAACTAGTTTAAGCTGTTGAAAATGTTCAGTGACACTCATAACAAGTTTAAAATGTTCACTCATGCTCATGGCATCTCTAAATTGTTCATGCAAGAAGAAAATGGATATAAAATAGCCTTCAGGAATGTTCAAGAAATAATCAATTTCCCTATATTGGTATGCCATCCCATCGAAACCTACTTGTTCATGTCAACCCATCTAAACGCAGAAGCAGCATTGCCTAACATCTATGATTTTTTCCCTATATTGGCTCTTCAAATTCATTAGCCTTGACTAGATATGTGGAGTTCCCTTAATTTTACAATTTGATAATGTCTGCTTTTCTATTTCTATATCTTGGCTTATCAATTTCACATGCATTTACTTAAATGTAAGTTCCATCTAGAGCGATAGAATTGTTAGTCAAAAGAAGCAAAATTAGTTTCAATCAAAGGGATGAAATTGATTTATGTAATAAATTATTTTTACCTTAAAACCATTTTCATTTTGCATCATTTGTTGACATAGATACAGGTTATGGTTTCTTTAATAATACCCCATGTAATTTGAGGATGGATTGCAATACTACCCCAAACTGTCTGTTCACGATCTCCACACTCCTTGCAAATTCTCTTTTAAAGAACTCTATTTTTTAGATGATTAGAAATTGCATACAAGAAGATTGCTACCTTTTTCTCAATATCTATGTTTTTTGTTGGTGTAAAGTTTACCAATACTTCTTTGAAGCATGTTACATAATTTATAGAAAGCATTCATATCCATTCTAGTATTTTTGATGCATGTCATGTCCAAATCAAATATCATACTCCTAAAATTTTATTGCCTAATAGCATGAATTCCTTGATAAGAATATGACACTCTCTTGCGCTTTTTCCACACTATCCTTAGCTTATAATACCGTGACATCAAAAAATAAATTTTGATCAAGAACTTAAAAAACTAGAAACCCATTGCACATGTAACCGTTGTCGATGTTTGCTCTTCCTCAATGCAAGAGTGCATTTTCCCTAACCAACAGATGGAACTGTAATTAATTAATAGTTCATTTAATTATTAGATAAATAATTTTAGAAATGTAGTCATTATGTTCAATTAAACTCATAGCCAACAGCAAACAAACCAAAGAGCAATGAGTTTAGAAACATGATAGTTGTGTTTATATAATCACAAAGAAACATAATAACCATGTTTGACGCCAAGTGAAAACAAAGGATTATTACCATAAAATGTCAAGAAACTGGCTGAATTTATCATCAATGTTAAAGGCATCTTTTGTGACATTTGTTTACATATAACATGAAATCTTATTTTATGATTAAGATCTTGTAAAATGATTTTTTCAGGGAAAAAATCAATTTTATAGGATTGCAAAATTGGAGAGAGTGCAAGAAGATTGCTGTAATGGTCTAGCGGACCCTTCGGCAGTGACTCTGCGTTACGGGGGTGATCTTGGCCGAGATTAAAAAGGCCAAAAATATTCTATGTAGAAATCTCTCGGAAGGCAGATGCACGAGAAAATCTGCCGTGACCGAGAGATGCGGGAAAACTTGCCTCAGTCAGGTGGGCTCAGTAGGCGTGACTGATAACCCCAAGAAAATTTACCGCAACTAAGGGAGCCTTGCAATGTGATCAAGAACACCGAGAAAACTTGTCGTGACCATTCTTGGCCAAGCAAACGTGGCCTAGAAAACCTACTACTACCAGGTGGGGGGGCAGGTGTGACCGAGAAACGTGGGCACGTGCGCATGACCGAGGGACGTGCAGGAGTGCTCGTGCATGGCCGATCAACGTGATGGGTGGTTGCTCCAACCATCCACCAAGGTAATGAAGAATGCGAGCACTTGCCATGGGTTCATTGACCAAAGGCCGGAACGGTTGCCATGGGCGGTTTCTAGAATGTGGCGCATGTTCTCCTTGAAGAGCTTTGGCATTAACGGTTTGCCATGGGCAATTCCATCAAGGCGCATGTTCTCTTAAGGATGGCAGAAGTGGGTAGTTTCTCATCGTTGACCATGTAATGACGGTTCCTCATCCTTGACCATGTAGTGGGTGGTTCCTCCTCTCATAACCAAGTAGTGTTCGGTTTTGGTAACCACCATGTCGCATGTAGTGGGTGGTTCTAGTCTCTTAGTAACTTAGATAAATAGGCCATGGGGGCCAGCAATTTTCTAAGGATGAGAAGCATGAAAGCTTTGGAATCACATAAGCATGAGTTGATCAAGTGAGAGATAAATAAAAAGTCTAAGCTAAGTTGGGATACCTATCTTTCTGTGCATTCTTATTTACTTCCATTTGTGCCTTGTTAACTCTTGTGGTGAGGTGAGGCTTTGGCTGGCAGCATGCAAGGGTGCGTTGCGCGCCATCGCAGCGCCTTCGGAAGAAAAAAACTAAGGCAGTCTCGCTTCAGTAACCTTCCATCGGTAGGGCTGTGACAATTGCCATCATGTGCAAATTTTTTTCATATGAATTGTATTGATGAATTACTTGTCAGAAATGCAACTTGCTTAATCTGCTAGAAAAAATGTGTAACAATTTGGTCTTTAGGGAGATGCACATCAATTGTGCAAGATGTCACCAACTTGGTATAAATTACAAGAGTGCAAAAAGGTTGGTTTTAAAATAATTTCCTGTTAAAAGTAGATAAATCATACATTTTTTTTTTATTTTAAAGCTATCTTAAGAGCTCCGTTCATAAAACTATTAATTCAAATCTAACAATCAAATCATAACAAACCATTAAAGAAAAAATTTAAAACCAACAAGCTAACAAGAAACCAATCAAATCTATTAAATCAAACAAGAAAACCAACAAAATCAGAAAAAAATATACCGTTGATATAAAAAAATCTTGCACATACCTAATCAGGTTTTCTGGTGAAACGGGGATATGGTGGTGTTGGGAGTCGCAATGGAGGCTCGGGAGATGGAGATGTTGTCAGGTCTTGGAGAAATGATGGAGGCTTTGGAGATGGAGGTGCTATTGAAAATCTAGAGTAGCGATGGATGCCTCTTTGATAAAACCCTACAAATGGAAAAGTAATTTTAAAAAATGATTGAAGGTGTTTTGGTCCAAAAAATAGGCTAACTTTTTTTTCCCATGGGAATCCAACTTTCCCACCATTTTGTGAGGGAATCCCTTTATCTCATTTTGATAGAATTTCTCTCCCAGGCAAAGTTACTGTCCAACAAAAAAATTCTACCAAACATGGTAAACTGAATCCTTTGTGTTACTTTCCCATGTACCAAATGCAACCTACAACTCTATAATCTAGGGAGTTTTAATTTCTTTTGTTGCTTTCGCTTACGAATCTCCAATAATTTGTTGTTTAGTGTTTTTTTTTTTGACTAATTGTGTGTTATATTGTGTTAGTTTTTGATGCCCTGGCTGTTCGCAGCTAGTTATCTCTCAACCTTGATCCTACGATGTAAACATTGGGCCCTCATCAAGACGTCCTTCTTCTTCTTCGTGTTGGAGCCCATCATTTGGTACTAGAGCCTCCATTGACACTGTAGGATTAGTTATTCCTACATTAGCCTTTAGATTCAATCTCAGATGTTACATATTTTTTCAGTCCCATAGTCCACATACCTAAAAAAAATACACAAAAATTACATAGCCCTTGTGTCAGTATTGTTACTTTAGTATTGTATTTCAGGTTTATAATTTGTTCATATTCATCTAGTTGCTAGTGATTAAAAAAAGAGCAAGAAAAAAAAGAAAGAAATAAAGAAAGAAAACAAAAGGTCAAGAAAGGGCATTGTAAAAAAGAAAAAAAGAAGAAAAAAAAGATTAGTCCCACTAAAGAGAAATAAATGGGTTGTTACTATGATTTTAGTAGTTGAAAAAAAAATTATTGAGTTTTGGTTCTAGGTACTATTTTCATATTATTTTCAGATTATTACTTGTTTTGCACCTACCAGATTTTAGTAATATATCTTCATTGTTTTAGCCAACCTAACTCTACTAAAAATCAAAGCTAGGTCTTTCGACTCCTGTTGTTCAAATGGTTACTCACATACGGAGAACTACCACCTAGCGCAACCATGATCTGACGAGAAGGCATAAGTAAGAGGTGAGATTTGTGTGAATCCACATATATACTTAGTTTATTTTTTTATCCACTAACATGGAAGGTTCAAAAAGCTGCTTGGCATGATGATGGCCCTATTGGCTAACGCCATGTGACATATGCACCAACCATATGTGTAGAGTATGAGGCATTTGCAAGTATCGATTATGTCACTACAGGAGGAGATGCAGAAGGTCATAAAAGACACCTTGTGTGAGACTCTTGACTTGGCCCTTGTCGAGCGTGTTCATGCCCGAGATGGGCTTGACGACCATCATATGACCATTATGACCCTGGTTATGTTGGTTATGGACAACAACAATTTTCATGCTGTGACAATGACTACAGTAATGAAGATCTTGATTGCGGTCACCTAGATAAAGAAGACACTGATATTATATGGTGAAGATTAAGATGAGTATACCACCATTCAACGGCAAAGCAGATCCCAAAGTTTACATGGAGTAGGAGGAAGACAATGGGTAACAGCTCTATTCGCACATGGGATGCTATGAAGAGCGCTCTGTGACACAGCTTTGTTACACCACACTTCTAGAGAGATTTATAAACATGTTACAACGACTTGTTCTAGGTACAAGAACCGTCAATGAATAGTGCAGGAAAGTGCAGAGCTAAACATGTCGAGGTTCTTGATCGGTTTTAACCATGACATTTCTGATCATGTTGAGATATTCCCCTATAACACTCTATAGGATCTCGTACATCAAGCAACGAAGGTCGAGCAACAGCAACAATGTGACGGTCGGGGTCGCACCAAACCCTATTATCTCACTGCACTGCTTGGCACTGTACTCATGGCGCCAAGAAGGTGGCGCCGCGCCACTCCTGGGTCAATTGCAGCCACCTTTGCTGCAACCATTGGCCACCTATCGACTACATCGGCATTAATGAGTAGGGCGAGTGGGAGTCCGAAAGTGACCCCGAAGATAATGGTGATGCAAATGATATGATAGTGGATTCAAGCTAATGTGGGAGATTGCTTTATTTCCCGTGGTGTTCTTAGCCTCAATGTTGTTGAAGAGGAGAAGGGACAACGACATAGCATCTTCCACACTCACAACACCATTAAGAACAAAGTAAGCAGGATTATTGTTGATAATGACTGCTATAATAACATTGCTAGTTCAGACTTCGTGGAGAGATTGGGGTTAAAGCAGGGGTATCATTCTAGACTATACAAGATGTTGTGGCTCAATGATAGTGGATTGTTGCGCGTTAACAACATTGTAATGGTTCAGTTCTTCATTGGGAAGTATCATGATCAGATGGAGTGTGATGTTGTCGCAATGCAAGCATGACCATTACTATTGGGACATCCTTGGTTGTTTGATCATGATGTTCATATTACCAATTATGCTAATTGGCTCACTTTTATGTACAAAGGGGAGTGCATTTCTTTGCTTATTATGAGTCCAGAGGAAATATTGATGGATGATCTAAAAGAGAGAGAGAGAGAGAGAGAGAGAGAGAGAGAGAGAGAGTGAAAAACTTGAGCAAGAGCCACCATCTTAGTGAGTGAGTGAATCCAAAACCAAATAAAACCACACAGTTTGAATTAACCCAGCCCTTGGAAAAAGTGGGTTTAGTGATGATGGCTAGGAAGGGGGACATGAGGGCTTTGAGAGAACCCAATTCTATGTTCTTTGTTCTCCTATAAAACAAAAAGTTTTCTAATTACTAGTGATTTACCCTCTACTTTGCCTAGTTCTATTTTGGATCTTTTGCAAGCATATGAGAACGTGTTTTCTGATGAGATACCACCCGGGTAGCAACCAAAGCGAGGATGAGCATCAAGTTGATTTGATACTTGGAGCACCATTTGGTTAGTCGTGCCTTTTGGTTTAACAAATGCACCTAGTACTTTCATGAGATTGATGAAGCATGTGCTTAGAGCTTCCATCGGAAATTTTGTGGTTGTCTATTTTGATGATATCTTAATTTTCAGGAAGTATTTAGATGATCATATTGAACATTTACATGTTGTACTTGATGATTTGAGAAAGAACAATTATATGCTAACCTTGCAAAGTGCACCTTTCGCACTGACTAAGTAGTGTTTCTTGGCTTTGTGGTTTCCATCTCAAGTTGTTGAGGTAGATCAAGGACAAATATATGAGTGAGTGGGCAATGCCCGAAAATGTGAGCCAAGTGAGAAGTTTCTTAGGACTTGTGGGCTTCTGCTGTAGGTTTGTGAATTATTTTAGCACCATTG
The DNA here is from genome assembly GCF_009730915.1 of Dioscorea cayenensis subsp. rotundata. NCBI lineage: Eukaryota > Viridiplantae > Streptophyta > Magnoliopsida > Dioscoreales > Dioscoreaceae > Dioscorea > Dioscorea cayenensis. Next base: position 12,621,968 of record NC_052487.1, on the reverse strand, counting down.
CCACCCCCAATCAATAAGTTGACAAAAAAAGAAGTTCCATTCAAATGGGGGGCAGCCCAAGAAGAGGCATTTCAAAAATTGAAGGACAAATTTTCAACCGCACCACTACTAGCACTTCCTGACTTTGGGAAGACTTTTGAAATAGAATGTGATGCAAGTAGTGAAGGTATTAGTTGGGTGCTTATGCAAGAAGGTACGCCCATTGCTTATTTTAGTGGGAAGTTCAGTTGTCAGCTCTTAATTATTCCTTTTTGATAAAGAGTTGTATGCACTTGTGAGGAGGTCTTGGGGAAACTAGGCAACATGACCTAAAGAATTTGTGACACATTCTAACCATGAATTAGTGAAGCATCTTAAGGGTCAATTAAAACTAAACTGTAGACATGCAAAATGGAGTGAGTTCATAGGGTCTTTTCCTTACAGTATAAAGTAGAAGAAATGGAAGGATAACGTTGTTGCTGATGCATTGTCTAGATGCCATGCTTTGCTGAACCATACTGTAAATGTTTTGTAGGAAAAGGTTGAGAAAAGTCTCACTTCCATGATGGTTTCTTGTTTCAAGCTAACAAATTGTGTATACCAGATTACTCTATTTTCTTATTGCTCTTGCAGAAACCTCATGGAGGTGGTCTCATGGGCCACTTTGGTGCCAAGAAGGTAGAAAATGTGCTGAACAACCACTTATTTTGGCCAAAGATGAGGCGTGACGTTGAGCGCTACGTGCAGTGAGACGCCCACAAAGCCAAGTCCCGGTTAAACCCTCATGGATTGTATACTCCCTTACCTATTCCTAGTGTACTGTGGGAAGATATTTCTATAAATTTTGTTCTTGGATTACCACAGAGAAAGAGGGGAAGGGATTCTATTGGTAGTTGATAGGTCTTAGCAAGATGGCTCATTTTATTCCCTTTCATAAGAATGATGATGCTTCACATGTTGCTGATCTATTTTTCAGGGAAGTGATGCAACTACATGGTGTGCCACGAACCATTGTCTCAGATCGTGACATAAAGTTCTTGAGCCATTTATGGAAAACATTATGGGGTAAGCTAGGAACCAAGCTATTATTCTCCACTACGTGCCACCCCTAGACAGATGGGTAAATAGAATTTGTTAACCACACGCTATCTTTTGATATTAAGAATAGTTTTTAAAGAAAAATTTAAAGATGTGGGAGGAATGTCTACCTCATGTCAAATTCGCATATAACAAGGTGATAAATTCAACCACTAAATTTTGTCAATTCGAGATTGTATATGATTTCAGACCAACCGCCCTATAAATCTTTTACCTTTGCCCTTGGAGGAACAAGTAATATGGATGCAAGCAAGGGTGATGAATTTGTGAAGAAAATACATTAAAAGACCATGGAGAACATTGAGAAGATTACTCGACAGCATGAGAAGCTAGCGAACAAAAGAAGAAAGAAGATGATGTTTGAGCCAGGGGACCTAGTATGGATACATTTATGAAAAGAGTGTTTCCTGGAGTAGTGCAAGTGCAAGTTGCAACCATGAGGTGATGGACCATTCCGGGTGCTTGAGAAGATCAATGACAACACGTACCAAATTGAGCTCCAGGGCGAGTATAGTGTCAGTGTTATTTCAATAATGCAAAACGTTCACCTTTCTTCGGTTTAATTGAGTCAAGGACGACTCCTTTTCAAGAGGACAAGGATGATGAGGACATCAAGCCCATGGCTACTACACCACCATCTACACCACCTAAGGATGGAAATACTTCATCTGGTATGGAAGAGAAATTATATCAAGGACCAATTACACAAAGCCGTCCTAAACAAATCCAAAACTAGGGGAACGCTAACTTAAGCTTATTCCTAGATTATATTGATATGGTGATACTTCCAATTTCTTCTACCTTAATTGTACATAGGTGTACTGGAAGCGAGGATATAGTTCCACACTTAGCAATTCAAAAGGATAGCAAGAGAGAAGTATTTATAGCTACACCACATGTGGGCCTCATATTCATGTGTGTCCAAGAAGGAAACTGTGCCTATCTTTGCTGGCCGCATGCAAACAGAGGGAGATGTGGTTTCTTTTTACACGAAACCAGCCCAAGATATTTGTTTTCTACACCAACCCAATTTTTGGAAGGAAACAAAATCAATCCCAATCATGCAAGAAATCAGGGAAGTTATAAAAAGAAAGAAATGAAATCTTATTCAGCTAAGAAATCAAGTAATTGAAGTATTCCAAATTTAAGGTTGGAGAGATTGTACCTGTCATATTCACGTGCTACAGTACCACGGGATACTATTCCTATATTTAGATTGATTTTCTAGCAAATTTTAATTTTCTATTTTTAGATTTGATTTCTTAGCCAATTTTGATAAGATAGTTTTCTTGTATCCCACGTTTAAGTCGGCTATAAATAGGCTTGAAACTTCTCCCTTGTGAGCATTGAACTTTAATTATTATTCCAGAAATATTAGTTGTCATACCACCATTGTTTTTGTGAGTTCTCATGGATTCACTAGAGGAAAGTTCCAGCTTTCTTCTAGTTCGTGCTCTATGCTTCCAGGCGTTTTGTGTGGATTAGTTTTTGGTTTGTGGTTTTGTGATTGTTCGGACAACGTGTCGGAGTTCTTGAAGTTAGTTATCCCTCAACCTTGATTCTACGCCGTGAAAATCGGGCCCTCATATAGACATCCTTCTTCTTCACGGAGTTGGAGCCTATCAAATTCACGGGGTTGTGTCCAATTGGGTGGGTTCCATTGGAGAAAACTATGAATATTTTCCATTGGGGTGAGTGCATGGAGCAGCGCAATAAGGTTGCCATAGATTTTAACTTCAAGTTTCAGGAATTGATTGGAGAGTTGTCTGCTTCATTACTTGGGTTTAGATTAGTTTATTTGCCACTCTATAATTTATTTCTTCAAGTTAGTTCAGAGTCATTCCCTTTATTATAACTACTTCTCTTTTTTTTATTTTATTAGCTTTTTTTCACAACATATATAAGCCACTCCAAGTGCACACACTTTTTGTTATTGTGTCTTAACCATATATTGGAAATGAGTCAAACAATCGCTAAACTATTGTAGAGTGAATTATTTGTATCTAGTATAGAGATTTTGGGTCCATGTCTTTATATCTCTCAATACATATATATATATGTATTATAAACAATTATAATTGGTCTTTGAAGTATTCTTAAATGCTAAATTTGGTTATTAAATTAATGACTTATCATTTATTGGTTGCGACGTCGATATGAGAGATTGAGAGAGGAATTTATTGGTTAGGGCTTTGCTGTGAAAATTTAGAGATTAAAAATTCCTCGTCAAGGAAAAAAATGGTGTGACTCACCCTGTCTCCACCACCCATTTTAATGGAAGCAAGTAAAAAAAAATTAACTCATCATAAAAAACAAGCTTCAGTGCTCTCACTACAAGAATCCCGTCTATATACAGGGAAATTTTGTCTGAACCTTCGTTATTTTAGTTAGGTTAAAATCTAATAGGAATAAAAAGATAATACTAAGAATCACACCATAATTCGATCAATCAACTAGACTTAGCTGAGTAGCTCGAGCAGGAATTTTTGAAAAGCTAACAAATGGAACCCAAACGTCAGATGTGCACAAAAGAAACAAAGTATGAATAATATAAATAGTAGTTTATGTATTTTTGTAAAAACAAAATTATTTAGCATTTGAGTCATACAAATATTACATGCTTTGTGTATTCATTATAGTCTAAAATCTACACTAATATGATTATTGTATTCCACAATTGACATCTAAAGTAAATTAAAATTTTCAATAATACATTAAATGAAATAAACTACAACATCATCAACTATTTAAGATAAATTAAAAAAATATTTAGCATTTCTTAAACTTGAAGGACCAAAATCAAGAGTTTGATGGCATACAAGGACCAAACATGGATTTCACCGAATAAGATTTTGTAAAAAAACAAATTTCAAAATTTCACCAGTCTAGTTGTGATCACTCCCCGCTTCTCTAACACACCCCACATCCTCTTCTCTTGAAAAGAAAACTTGAGAGAGGAGCATTTGGAGCTATGTCACATGTGGGCCCCACCCTCACGTGTGCGCCCGAGGAAACTACGCCTATTTCTGCTTAAGACTAGTGGTGTTAGGGGGATCCCCTACCTGGGAGTACTACGGCGGTTGTTGCATACCCACCCAGTTGTGTGTCGGGGCGTGACTTAATGGAGTTGTCATGCATGGTCACCGAATTCAAAATAGATGTCGTAGGTAGTAAAATATCATGAATGGATGTGAGCACAGAATCATGAACTCTAAGGGAAATTAAAGATGAGATGGATGCACTAACCATGGAAAATATTGTAGGCTTTTCTAATGAGATTTATGCACTTGCTAGAATTGCATGTAGTGCCCCTGTAGAAGCAAAATATATACTAGAAGAGATAGAGGAAGAAGAGGAAATGAGTGCATCAGACATGGAAACATTTTTCTTGAGTTCATTTTAGAACTTTTAAACTAAACATCACTTGAATTATTTTGAAGACAATTAATCCACGTAAAATTTAAACATTACAATAAGAAAAACAAAGATAATGCAGCTAGGATTACAATTTAACAAATGTTGAGCATTGTACCAATTCCATAAACTCTAGAAAGACCGTCTACAATAAGAAAACATCTTGACCCAGAACGTTAGTTTCGGCAGAGATGACAGTGTTCATGTAATCCCTATATATTCTCAACATAGCTGAGATCCACACTACATTGATGTTAGAAGTCACTAAAAAAATGAGAAAAACAACAAAAATGGTTTGAATATATGGAAAAATACACAATTCAACATTTTCATCATCTTCATTCATAATTTGCTCATTTATTTTTTGACCAATTACATGAATCACAAGCCACATTTATACAATTAATTCTTGAAACCTTACTAGACCTTTTTAACTTTTTTTTTCCTTGCAAGCCACATTTCAGATGGAATTAGGTTTATATCCATAGAAGACATATATAGCAAGGCAACATGTGACATAAACCTAGGCATAGCTTTTGACCAGTGAAACGAAACCAATCATAATATTACAATTGTCAATTTTGCTCAAGCAAATTACCTATACAGACTAATTTATACCTGTAATGAAAAAAGAAAGGGAATATGCATATATTTAATTTAATAAGTGTTAAAGTTTAACACCTATCTCAGACTATCATTAATATTTCATAGAAATGTTCAGATTAACATGAGTTTGGTTTATCTAAACAACAATCAATGATGAGGAAACAACATAAACTTAGTAGAATGTAATAGATTAGCTTGACTGGCGCTATTGATGAATTCAAAATTGCATGAATAAAAAGGGGTAACTTAGTTCCATGGCCTTTTGTAATAGTTTAACGGGCCATCCTGCAGTGACTCGACATTACCGAGGTGATCTTGGCAGAGTTGAAAAGGCCAAAAAAGTTCTATGTATGGAAACTGGCCTAGGTAGTCAGATGTGTGGGAAATTCTACCATGACCAAGAGGTGTGTGGGAAAATCTGCCATGGCAGGCAGATGGGCAGCAAAGTTAGCACTTACATGGACAATTGCTACAGTGTAGAGTAGAAAATTGCCTGCACAATTCCTACAAAGTTAGCACTTACATAAACACCTATGTGCACAGCTTATCCCTGACTCATTATAAATATGCTTGGCCCAAGAGTGATCAAAGGCATATAATCCCTCCTGAACCAATTGGCAAAAGGAGAGGTAGAAAGATTGCTAAGGAAGAAAGAGTTGGGTGACGAAACCAAAGGCTTCACCAATGGTGCAAAATAGGTGTGACCATTAAGTGCGTCATTTGTGGAGTTGCAGGGCACAACAAAAGATTCCATGGTGGTGTGCAGGTAATGAATATGTGTCCCACGTTATGGCAATTCATTAATAACCGGTAGTGTTCTGCCATGACATTAAGGTCAGCATGTCTCATTTCTGTTTGACAGGGAAAAATTCAAGTACATTAAATCCAAACAATTTTTTTCACCCATGTTTGACTTTAAAGTATAAACAATAGATTTAAACCAACCAAATTGAATCAACTCAGGCATTTGAAGACCCCAACTCACAAGTCAGACATAACTGATTGAAAATACTCAAAAGTTTCATTATGATAATCCTAAAAATTGTTTTTTTTGTCTC
>NC_052487.1:12608300-12614813 GCF_009730915.1 Dioscorea cayenensis subsp. rotundata | reverse complement strand
TTTTTTTTTTAAGAGGGTGTATAATGTAATACCTCACCTTAGAGTTAGACCTAATCCTAGGGCAAATTGGGAATTTTAGATCTTAGTTAAATTAGGATAAACTTATATTCAAATACTAGTCCTTATTCTACTATGACCTTTATGTTTGTAGTGGATTATTCTAAGACAAATGAAATTTTCAAACAAATTTAGTTAAATTTTGGATATAACTTTAAATTTAAATACTAAATTTTAATTCTACTAGGACTAATACATTGGTGGTGGTGATCCTTAAAGAGAGAGTTTGGGATTTTGCTATTTAGAAAAAAAAACCCAAATCTCTCAACCTAAGCCCTATGTTCTACAATCAATCCTCTTTTTCTCTTCTAACTCTTCTTGGGAGCAAACTTTGAGCAAGTATCCCTTTCTTTTCCTTCTTAGTAGATTTGTACATTCAAGGTAAGATCTATTGTCCTACCTTCTTTATAATAATTTTTTTCTGGTTTTGGGATCATCATACATCTACCCACTTGATTTTATTGCTTCCTTATGTTTTGATAGGGAGATCGTTTGAAATAAGTGGATTTTTATTTTTGAATTCATGGATCTTGATAGATCTAGAAGTTTAGAATCAAATATAAGAGATTTCTTCTTGATTAATCTTGTAATTTAGATCTAGAATTTTATAGATTTGTTGATCTTTCATTAACTCAATGTCTAATAAGCGTATGCACTATAGCTCGGGATTAGTACCGCAGCAATTGGTTCATTACTATAGCGCGATGTGTTACTATAGTACTCGTAGGAATATTTTGAGATTCCTCTGGTTTTTCAATGTTGGGCTCTTTCTAACCTTAATGGAAACTAGGTTGAGTCAATCGAAAATCGATGCCAAGCCAAAGCGAACCCTAATTCTTTATACATCGCATATAGAACTTGAATTGTGCATATTCCTATTGAATGCATATTTTCTTTTTAGGTTAAATTTTGCATTAAATTGGATTTACTCTTAGGTCGGAAACCCACATGTGAAGACAAGGATCTTACGGAGGAGTGGCACAATTAAACTCTTAGACTTATGGGTCTAAACAATGGTGCAGTGGATGTCCTTCTTTAAAAGTTATTTTTAAAATAGTTTTTTCCTATTTGATTTTTAAGATGATTATGCTACTACTATATAATATGATGTACTGAATTTCTTTATGTGGTTATTCTTGAGTTATGATTAACTATGGTTTGATTTAAAAGAGGTCTTTTTATTTTAATTACATTGACATGTCATATTTTGAATCTTAGTGACCACAAGTCTATTACTCGATTGCTGCAATAGCGGTCTCCACGGACCGGCCAAGTAAGAGGCGATGTGGTAGACTGGCAAACATTGGTTACTCATTTAGAAGGCATGAAGCGAATCTGGATTGGGAGTGGGTGAGTATCTCCACTAATTTTGAGACACCGTGTGTTACCTCACGTGTGATCTCAAAGGCCAACACTAAGGTGGGCTTGTTTTCATGTTTAAAAGTTTGTTATTGGCCTTGGTGGTACATACATAATCGTGATAGCGCTTTGGTTTGGGAGTTATTTCTTGGCCTATTTAAAATATTGGACTTTATATACAACTTTTGGGTTGAACTTATTACATTATGGAAAATTTGTTTATCGGTATCATTTCTAGTTTCAAAATTATTCATGAAATGTGTATTTGAAATGTAATATTTTATGATATTAACTGATATTTCAAACACCCTTAATAACCACTCACTGAGTAACTATGTTATTCATCCACTCTATTTTCCATTTTTCCTCAGGTAGTGATTGATAATGTGGTGCCGTTAGGGAGTTGTGATGGGTTGCTCCATTTTTCCTAGTTGTTATTATCATGCGCCTAGCCATGGGCCCCGGGACATGATAACCGCCGCAACAACCCAAGGAGGGACACCGCCGCAACTCAACCCTTGAGTCGTCGCAAGGGTACCCAAAAACCTAGGATTTAGCATCATTGAACAAAAATACACAAAATAGAAACACATGGATACAAAGGGGAAGCATCAACAATATAACCTAAATGTACAATTCAAGAAATATACTGGGATATAGATACATCAAAGTTTTCTAATAATGGTGAGACAACATATAAGCCATGCAATTACTACACATAGGGAAACAAACACACTAGTAGATTCATAATCCTAATACAATGATTTCATAACTAATAATAAACATACATAGGGATTAAAAATAAATAGAGACAAGCAAGAGTATGCCCAACACTTCATCCCACAGCCACGACACAAGAAGCTAAAACCATAGAAGGGAGGGAGAGGATGAGTAACCAAGGTCACCCAATGAATGGGTAATCACAATTCTAAAATAATATCAAAACAAATTAATAAATTTCTAAAAAGTCAAGCTTTTGAACTAATACATAAAGCTTTTAAACATTTCAGTACAAAGCTCAATATACATGCACATATAGAAATCATGAATAGCATAAAGAATCACTTTTGACTCAAGTGAGGATTTCAACATTCATAGCTCAAGAATAGTAAAATACGAGTTTCAAACTATAAAACATGATGATCATCATCAAATCAATTTAACATCCAAATAATTTACAAGAAAAGCACATCTCAACGTTACTTTGCACAATAACTCAAGTTCTTTAAAATACTAAGTTTTGTATCGCAAGAAAACAAGTATTGGTCTAGAAAACTCTCTAAAGCTTTCATCGTGGCTGGGACTATGTTTCAAAGCCATCAAGGTGCTCATGCCCTTAACATTAACCCATCGGTTCACCATGTGGTGACCCCGATTTCTTGATGACCATCTAATCAGGGTTCTACACCCCGGTCCTGAACTGGACGAAAGAAATTAGCCGTCTTCCACACCACCTTAAAAGGCTGGTTGTGAAGCTGGCTACTGTAGTAGGATGTCACCAACAAAAAAAAGCAATACATGCATACCTCATTACAAAGTTCATACCCAGGACAACATTCACATTTCACAAATGAAAATCATTTTCACATGTACCGATATCAAAAACACAATAATGTGTACAAAATTTCATAAATCAACATACAGTCTAAATCCAAGACAGATATTCGCATTTTAGAAAGGAAAACTCTTTCAGATTTAGAAATGCCAATGGTATAATTTTATGAATACAGGTTTCACAAACCATTTTGCAAATGTAAATACCAATAGTATCAACAAAAAACATTGAACATACTTTTGGGATATCTTTACAAAAAAATATAATGAAATTCATTTGAACAAAACCTAGCATAGGCCCAAATAAAACTCCCAAAATACTCATGATTGATCTAGCTTTACCTCTCAAATAATTCATTAAATATCACTCAAACATAATGGAAAGCCTAACAACCATTCAAGCATAATACGAAGTCTTCCATGAATAGCATGATTATACTATCTTTCTTACATTCTTCTCAAACTCAATATCGCTTTTGCCACATTCCTCAATTTGACAAAAATACATTCATAAGAGATTCTCAATAATGCCCAAGTTATAATCAACCTCAATTGCTAAAATATGAATTTACTCACCCACCGGCAAGTGATTATCAATTAAACCAATTCACATATACATAAAGCCACATTGAGCATATAAATATAATTCAAGTACAAGTATCTATGCATGCCAAGAAATCAATAAAATCTTCCACTCAAAATTTCAATATGCCTACAAGGCTTATACATCATCAAGCAATCATTTATACAAGTCTATAATCACACAAATTTGTTATGCACATAAGTCCATCCCAAATTCCTTAACAAAGTGTCATTACTCCCAAATCACCAACATTAACTTTACTAATATTAAATTCATTATCAAAATTTTTCAAAGTTTCCTTCCATTCCTTGAGAACATTATGCTAAACAATTTAATGCCATTCACAATAACACTTAATATAGCATTTGAAAATTCATCCATCTCTTAGTATATACAACACATGTAGTTCATCATTACTCTTCCAAGAAATCTCTAACTTCTTCAAAGAAATCAAGTTTATAATTTAATTCACAACTCTAAGACAAAATAAATTTGAAATATTTTCGGTGCTTAAAACTTCCATTGTCAATAATAGTTCTTCAATTTTTGTTGCACAATTCTATCTATTATAGCCACAAAATATCCATGCTCGTAAACATCAAACCAAACAATTAACCTTTAATTGTACAATTATTGAAATAACTCAACATCATCAAGATATAAGCATAGAACGGTGCCAAAGACCACATCTTAATCATAGAAGATGAATGACACCACGTGTTACAATAATAATCAAGGGAATTCAAGTTTCAAACAATTCATTTCAATTCCAATAAACCATCATAATCATAACATTTTCATTCACACATCAAGGGCTTTCCAATATAAATCATATCTACTAGAATTGATCAACATATCAATTTAAATACGATAAAACCAAGAGTTAATTTCAAATCAAAATAAGAAAGGCATTTGAATCATATCTACTAGAATGTGCATCAACTTAACCCACTTATCGCTTAGGCTATCATGAAACCGTGAGTAAGCTAATCCTCCACCAGCTCCTTGACTCGAGTCGAGCCCTTCATCACCTAACCAACCAAGACCACTGACAAGCACAAAACCAAGCAATCAAGTAACGAAAACAACAAAAGAAGGACAAGAAGAAAAGTGAGCAAACCCTAGGTTAACAAACAAAGAAATTCTACAAGAGGCTTAGGGTTAGTTCAAAGTTGGGCTCTAGGGTTCTCAAAGATTTCCTAAGGTTCTTGGCTTCGCTCTAAACCAAAGAAAAAAGGAAAACATCCAAAGTTCACCAGTGACACAACACTGGTAAACTCAGACCCTAACACTGGATTTCCTCTCAAATTTATAACATTAAACATGGAAAATTTCTTTACAATCTTCAACAACAATGAATTACAAGATCAATGGCTTCACTTTAAGCCCATAATGACCCACAAATCAAGCATACTGTAAGAGTTAGATCTAGGTTTACAAATAATCAAATACAAAGAAATATGAACAAAATACGGGATAAAAACTTGGATCAAAGCTCTTACGGTAGTCATGAGTAAGGGAGGAAGAGGTTTCGGGCTTTGATTGGTCGGAATCGTTGTCGATTGAGGAATTTTGAAACTAAAGAGATGCTCAACGGAAGAAGAAAGAAAGAAGAAAGAAAGAAGAAAGCAAGGAAAACCTCGGATTGCTACAGTAACACATAAAAATATATAGTACTGGGTTGAAAGTGTTATATTATCAGGCTGGTTATAACAATTATTAGGTCATATTATATTCTTATGTTCATTTATGTTAGTTGGATCCACTAGTGTGATAAAATTTTTATAATTTGTTAATTCTCGATTTGTTTTCAACATTTTCCCGAATGCTACACTTATTAATGTTATATTAATTTTAAAGTTGCATTTTATGTGAGTTTTGTAAATTTATTTAATTTGTGATGAAATTTATAGGATGTTTTTGCCTTACAATATCCCAAAGATAAGGTGGGTGTTCATGTCACTCATTTCGGGATATCGGGGCGATTGCCACGTGATCGCCCACAGGGCGGGGCATGACATGCATGGATTCTATCTCTAATTTGTCTATTCTTCTACTATTTATTTCTTTTGCACAAAGTTCAATAATTTTTAATAAAATGAAAATTTTGGATTGTAATACAATAGTTAAAAAAAAAAAAACCAAAATACACGAGAAAAATAGTTATAAAGAAAATCAAACTAATATAATAAATAATATTATTGTAATAAAAATCATTAAACTTACATAGTGACTGATCAAATGGATCATAATAATGAAACTTGTCAAAGGATCAAAATTTGTGGCTTATCTATATTTTTTTAAAAAAATAAAAAATAATGCAACCATATATAAGTGATGAATAAATAAATAGTATTTCAAGAAGCTCAAGATTATAGAAAAAATAATAAATAGTTTTAGTATTTAATCAAAAAGTAAATCCATGTTATCTGCATGCATGCAAAAATCTCTCAAACATCGATTGGGTAACCAAAAATAATCTCACTGTTTATATTGTCAAAACATAATCAAGTGTTTGGTTTGGGAGCAAGTAATATTCATCATTCACACGTTTACATTTTTCTTGTCAAAAATTTATAAATAAATATATTAAATAATTACAACTTCACACATAAAAAAACTAATTTTTAATTTTAAAAGTAATTTCAATCGATATTAATTAAACGCTTCAATTTAAATAAAAATTTATTCTTCTAACTTTTATCCATTACCAATTCTTAGTATTAGTTCAAAATTTTTAATTTGTAAATTATTAATTTTTGTTTTACTAATAGAATAAAATCAATTTATTATGTTTTTATATGTATATGAAATTATAATATTTTAGAGTTCAAATAAACAAATTGTCTCAAATAACACAATGAAGTAAAAAGAAAAAAAGAAATTTAAAAATTAGACATCTAAAGAACTTGGAACCCAAACTGAAACGCCCGGGAGCTTTTCATGGCAAGCAACAATTT